>NW_027130083.1:62500-72500 GCF_040414725.1 Anabrus simplex
TTTCGGGTCCCAACGTGTACGCTCTGGGTGCGCCTCAACTCGCAATGAGAACGAGACGCCCCGGGAATGCGGAGCCGCACAGCAGCGCGGCCCATCTTCCCTCGGTCCGCACGAGGCGGGACCTTCACTTTCATTGCGCCTTTAGGTTTAGTGTCAACCCAATGACTCGCGCACATGTTAGACTCCTTGGTCCGTGTTTCAAGACGGGTCGTGAAATTACCCGAAGCTTTTGCGCCGCTGACGGGAGTCTACAAGATTCTTCTGTCCGAGGCATCCCCAAACCAACAGCTGAGCGGGGCCGGAGCCGGGCCGGAGGTCCGTCGTCCATGCCACGCGCCCTCGCTTGTCAGGGGCCGGACGCCTGCCCCGAAGGGCGGCGAATCAACTCCGCGCACACATACCGTCGAGCCGTCGGCCGGAACACCGGGGGTCTGTCCGACGAACACGCCTTGCGACGCGGACGAACAGGCTACACACCCAGGCCTTAGACCGACACCCAACGGGTCGCGACGTCCAACGAGGGGAGAAGTGCGGCCCACCGACCTCCCCACCACTACCCGGCCGAGTAGAAACCCGTTACCACCCTGACGCCGGATTGCTCCGTGCAGGGGGACGGACCCATCTGGCCAAAGCAGGGGAAGAGGCGCGGATAAGGCTTGAATCTCCCCGGTTGAGGTATTTTCGGGTTTCTCACGTTTACCCCCGAACGGTTTCACGTACTCTTGAACTCTCTCTTCAAAGTTCTTTTCAACTTTCCCTCACGGTACTTGTTCGCTATCGGTCTCGTGGTCATATTTAGCCTTAGATGGAGTTTACCACCCACTTAGGGCTGCACTCTCAAGCAACCCGACTCTAAGGAGAGATCCTCCCGGAAGCCGCAGCGGTCTCTACGGGCCTGGCACCCTCTGCGGAGCGTGGCCCCATTCAAGAAGGACTTGAACTCGCCGCAGGTTCCCGGGATAAGTGGACCCTCCCAAACACCACATTTCTCGGCAGGGTGAACCTGCGAGATTCGGTGCTGGGCTCTTCCCTGTTCGCTCGCCGCTACTAAGGGAATCCTTGTTAGTTTCTTTTCCTCCGCTTAATAATATGCTTAAATTCAGCGGGTAGTCTCGCCTGCTCTGAGGTCGTGTTTGGTTTGTGCGTGTCGCACAAAATGTTCGGTCGCTGCACACACACAGCACACACTTTCGAGCTTGGTCGCGGAGCAAGGGCGGCGCAGGACCGTACGAGAGGCGTACGATGCTACATTTTCACGCCCGAGCAAGGGCGAGCGGTTACCAACATTACTGAGCGCCGCATATGAGCATGAACACTGGGTGTGCAGAGGCTCGCAGCATTGCAGTCGCGGGCAGGCAAGCTGCCGCTCTCAGTGTATCGGGCGGCGAGTATCTCAGGGTACTAAGGGGGTCCGGCAGATCACAAAATGGCCTCCACAGCGCCAGCGCCCGGCCGCCGCTTCGACCAAACTGGGCAGTCCGCGTGCGGGTGCGACCCATATGGCGATGTGAAGTGGTATCGTAAATTACGATAACCATTCCAGGGTGATGTAATCCGGACGGGTGCACTGCGTGATGATGGATTTAATGCCAAATAGAAAGTAATTAAGAAGAGATTAGGGAAAAGGTCGCGACCGAAAGCTTTCTTCGCTTACGCTGCCTGAACTGTCAGCGTTAGGCCCAAGGTGTAAGCGTACGAATTGTAGAGCGTAAAAAGCTGTACAAAAATGTCCGCGACGGCATACATCTATTTCCAACCCTTTACCCCCTACAAGCGGCCATCCGGATAAAAAATGAGCACCTTCAAATTAAAAAGTTTTTCCGAGATAGTTCACGAATTTTCCAAACAAGATAAATCGTTCATCCTCCGTTAGAGCTGTATAGGGAAGACAACAACCTTTAAAGTACATTTGTGTGTGTGCGCGCGTGTGTGTGCGTGCGTGCGTGCGTGCGTGCGAACGTGTGTGTGCGCGCGCGCGTGTGTGTGTGTGTTAAGACAGACCGAGCAGACCAACAGCCAAGGTAATGACCACCAGACTTATTTTTCTGTAGCTACCTCCGCAGACTTACACGAGGGGAAGGTCCTTATTTCTAATTATGTAACCAACCTTTCCTGAAATGTAAATTTTCGTTCAGCTTTTGTAAAATTTCATAAAGTTTTCAACTGCAAACCGCGGATAGAGAGTGCTTCACCATCTCGAGTTCCCTTCAACTTAGTTTGAGGCGACTACGATTTTGTGACTGTTTTTCTTTCCTGTAATGTATTAAATTAACCTCCATTCGAGTCACCACAGTAGATTGGGCTTAGCCCCTGTATCACTGGGCCGGGAGCCCCGTTAGGATTTTATTCTTCAATATCTAGGAGTATACGCGTCCATTCATTTTGTGTTCGGGCCATTAATTTAACCCGTTATTCTTATTCCACAAAGGTCCAGTAGGTTGGCTATTAGATACCCCTGCGTACTAACTTTTGTTAATTGTAAATTGTGCCTGGAGAGGCCAGATATTGTAAGGGGTTGTGTAAGTTTGCCCTTAGCGAGCTGTAAGTGATTAGTTAAAGTTGGAGAACAGGTAAGCTCTTTTACCGTGTTTCCTAAATTCAACTGCAATATTGAGGTGCTTCTCTGGAAGGCTGTGAAGTTGTTGGAGCAAAGTGCTCTTAAATTGTCTAAACATAAGAGAGTTTGCAAAATTTTGTAAACCGGATCTGGTATCTCAGAATTTGTAAACTAAGAGCTTGAAGCCCCGATCTGTAAAATTCCCTAATCTGGGGTTTTCCAGTTATTGTTTCAAGATGGCTATTTGTACCTGTCACTTTATTAGTTCACCAAGTGAAAAGTGTGTTAAGTTTGAGATTCTAAAAGAAATGTAACCTATGTTAAAGTTTTAAGTTAATTTTTGGTATAGTAGTTAGACCCATTCCACCCAGCACCTTCTTTCACCTCTTTCTGCTCCAAGGATTTCTCCGTCACAATAATAATAATAGTTCCGAGGTTATGGTGGAACAGCAGGGAGTAGGCAATGTGTAATGAGACGACGCAGACTAGTAGACGGGGCAATTGCATGATGGACTGGGTTCCAGCTCAGCGATTCGCCACGCAAAGAATGTGAAGGAACACATTGCGATAGAGGTTTAGGTGGGTATGTCATCTGACCCACGGCTGTGGCTGATAGCGGCATCATGGGTGGAAGGGGTTCCCTCATTACCAGGGGATGCCGTGATCAGCCAGTTGCTTTCCTTTTTGCTTTTGTTTTTAGATGTATGCAGTATAACTTTAGATTTAGCGAAGGGTGGTGCAGCTTACGGTCCGGCTTTCCGCCTCTACTGCGACACCAAGTTAGAGTAGTGAAGAGTGGTGCTGCTTACGGTCTGGTTAACCGCCTCTGCAGCGCCTCCAAATTAGTTAGAGTACTGGAGTTAGTGGTTTTATAGTAGATATGGTTTGTTTAGTGTACGGTGGCGTTGCCCATGGCATGGTTATCCGCCTGTGTGACGCCACTAAATTAGAAGGGTATGTGGTTAGTAGTTTAAGGGGCGTAGATTAGTGATTGTTTGTCTAAAGTTTTGTTTTTTTTGTTTCTGTGTATTTATTGCCTGTAATGTATTGCACCCTTGTCGCGTGACAAGGGTCCTAAAGTTCTCCTTCCCCCTCCCCTTCTTCTTCTTCTGCTTTGTTACTAATATTATTAATGAATTTGTTTCCGTTCCCCTTTGATTGTGGTAACGGTCCGACATAGTCCATAGGCATTCCATGGGTCGAGACGGTTGATGCTATGACAATAGCCCAAGCTTAGTGGACAAGGTGGGCTTACTAAGCAAGCAAGATTTAAAATCATCCACCATTTCCCTAATTTCACAGCCCACACCCTTCCAAATAAACATCTCTCGGATCGTACGTTAACTTCTCTAGTTTTCTTTTCTTTTCTTTTCTTTTCTTTTCTTTTCTTTTCTTTTCTCTGTAAGGATGACTGAAGAACAAGAAGAGAATGCTATACAGGAGGGTCAAAAATTCTCCTTTCTCCTCCTCTCTTACCCCTCTTCTTCTTATTCCTTATCAACACCTACTTCTTAAGGAAGATTGAAGAATAAGAAGGATTTAGCGGGTCTTAAAATTCCCTTCTCCTTCTCTTCGTTTTATCTTTTAATTCCTCCTAGCATGTATCCCGCGAGCGTGCAGTTTCCGCATTGCAGGGATAGTATTTACAGTGTTGATGACGATTCGTACGGTGATGATGATGATGGCAAAAGTGCTCTATTTTTTTGTTCGTTACCTTATTCAGTAAAGAGAGAAAATAAAATATTCTCAAATTTTAGTATATTTACTTGATCCTAATAAGTCGGTTCACCAGCCCCCTCCCTTTCGACCCAATGCGCATCTCCCCAGTCTGCTCCACGGAAATCACAGTACAACTAAAACAAAATAATAATCATAATAATAAAGATAATTCCGAAGCACAATTCGCGGCGAATAATTCTGTTTTAAATTTGCACTAAACTAAGTTTAAAAAATCGTCGTTCGTATGGTTCTTCTTCTCTTCTTGTAATTCTTTGTAATTTCTCTTTTCCTCTTCTTCTTAAGGAGGACTGAACAAGTAGAGAAAATATACAGGAGGGTCTTAAAACATTCATTCCTCCATGTCGTTATCTCTTCTTCTTCTTCTTCTTCTTCTTCTTCTTCTACATTTTCCTTAACATCATCATACTACTTTTTAGAAAGATTGAAGAAGAAGAGAAAATATACAGGAGTGTCTTAAAATTCTGCTTCCACCTTGTCTTTCTCTTCTTCTCCGTTAACGTCTTCTTAAGGAAGATAGGAGAACAAGAAGAGAAAATAAACAGGAGGGTCTTAAAACGTTCCTTCCTCCTTGCCGTTTTCTCTTCTTATTCTTCTTATTCTTTCTCTACAACATCATCATATTACTTATTAGGAAGATTGGAGAGGAAGAGAAAATATACAAGAGGGTCTTAAAAATCTGCTTAAACCTTGTCTTTTTCTCTTCTTCTTCTTCTTCGTTACCTTCTTCTTTACAAAGACTGAAGAACAAGAAGAGATAATATAGAGGGGTGGTCCAAAAGTATTCCTATTGTTTTTTCTTCTTCTTCCCCTTCTTCTACTTGAGGAACGTTGAAGAACAAGAAGAGAAAAATATACAGGAAGTTCTTACAATTCTGCTTCCTCCTAGTTTTCTCTTCTTCTTCTTCTTCTTCTTCTTCTTCATTTTCTTCTCCTGCTTATGATGATTATTATTCCTTAACATCTTCTCAGGAAAGATTGGAAAAGAAGAAGAGAAAACATAGAGGATGGTCTTTTAAATGGTCCTTCCTCTTCCTCTTCTACTTTCCTTCTGCTCCTTCGTTATCTTCTTTTCTTTTCTCCTTACGGAAGACTGAAGAACAAGAAGAGAATGCTATACAGGAGGGTCATTAGTTCTCCTTCCTCCTCCTCTCTTACCCTTCTTATTCCTTATCTACACCTACTTCTTAAGGAAGATTAAAGCATAAGAAGGAATTACCGGGTCTTAAAATTCCCTTCTCCTTCTTCTCTTCGTTTTGTCTTTTAATTCCTCCTTTCATGTATCCCGCGAGCGTGCAGTTTCCGCATTGCAGAGATAGTATTTACAGTGTTGATGGCGATTCGTACGGTGATGACGATGATAATGGCAAAAATGCTATATTTTTTGTTCGTTACCTTATTCAGTAAAGAGAGAAAATGAAACATTCTCAAATTTAGATAAATTTACTTGATCCTAATAAGTCGGTTCGCCAGCATCCCCCCCCCCCCCCCCTTCGACCGAAAGCGCATCTCCCCAATCTGCTCCACGGAAATCACAGTACAACTAAAACAAAATAATAATCATAATAATAAAGATAATTCCGACGCACAATTCGCGGCGAAGGATTCTCTTTAAAATTTGCATAAAACTAAGTTTTAGAGATTTTCTTCTCGAGTAAATACATTCAGATTAATTTTATAACCTGTAATTATGAAATACACATTATACATGAGAATGTCACATTAACTAAAGTTTTTGTTGCCATGCACAACACTGAAAATATCTCCCCATGCAATAAATCTTGACTACTAATAATGAATCATTCACTCACTCACCCTAGCTGGCAGCATTTCAGCCGATCACGTTGCCGACGACGGAAGCTATACTTCCTCGGCCAGCGCGGCTCTCCTCCCGGCCAGCAGCCTCGCGGAGCATGTCAGCCCGACCATTCCAGCCATCAGCTTATCCGCGATGGCAGCTGCCCTGGCCGTCAGAGCTGCCCGACCGGCGCGGAAGCTTCTCGACGTCGTTCCACGTAATGACAGTCACCCAAGCCTCGGCCTACGACCACAAACACTATTATTAATAAATTTAGTAATCATACTGATGACATAAATGAATCCGAGTAATTCATACATATAATAAAAAATAATTATAATAATAATAATAATAATAATAATAATAATAATAATAATAATAATAATAACAACAACAATAATAAAATAATCATCACCATGACAAAACTCTCACTTATAATTACCGGTAAATTGGATTGCCCCGTCGGATACGCACTCACGGCTACGATAAGATAGGCAGGGCTACTCCCGCCGTTTTCACCCACTCAGGTCCCTGCAGATCAACCGAGCTACACCCGGGCCCCGAATGCTACTCAGTGGTTAGCTCCACGCCAGGCCACCTTTGCACCCGAAATGAAGGTTGTAGTATTTTGTTTACCGCGCTTTGAGCGATTGCAGCCGTCGCGTACCTTAAGAGAGTCCCATCTACTCCCGCCGTATACACGCGATCGGGTACCTAAAGAGAGTCCAGGTTACTCCCGCCGTTTACCCGCGCCTGGCCACATTAAGATAGGCAGGGCTACGCATTGAGCGATTACAGACCCCGCGTACCTTAAGAGAGTCCCATCTACTCCCGCCGTTTACCCGCGATCGGGTACCTTAAGAGAGTCCAGGTTACTCCCGCCGTTTACCCGCGCCTGGCCACATTAAGATAGGCAGGGCTACGCATTGAGCGATTACAGACCCCGCGTACCTTAAGAGAGTCCCATCTACTCCCGCCGTTTACCCGCGATCGGGTACCTTAAGAGAGTCCAGGTTACTCCCGCCGTTTACCCGCGCCTGGCCACATTAAGACAGGCAGGGCTATGCTGTGAGCGATTACAGCTGCCGGGTACCTTAAGAGAGTCCCATCTACTCCCGCCGTTTACACGCGCCTGGCCAGAAAAAGATTGGCAGGGCTACGCATTGAGCGATTACAGACCCCGCGTACCTTAAGAGAGTCCCATCTACTCCCGCCGTTTACCCGCGATCGGGTACCTTAAGAGAGTCCCATCTACTCCCGCCGTTTACCCGCGCCTGGCCACATTAAGATAGGCAGGGCTACGCATTGAGCGATTACAGACCCCGCGTACCTTAAGAGAGTCCCATCTACTCCCGCCGTTTACACGCGCTCGGGTACCTTAAGAGAGTCCAGGCTACTCCCGCCGTTTACACGCGCCTGGCCAGAATAAGATTGGCAGGGCTACGCATTGAGCGATTACAGACCCCGCGTACCTTAAGAGAGTCCCATCTACTCCCGCCGTTTACCCGCGATCGGGTACCTTAAGAGAGTCCCATCTACTCCCGCCGTTTACCCGCGCCTGGCCACATTAAGATAGGCAGGGCTACGCATTGAGCGATTACAGACCCCGCGTACCTTAAGAGAGTCCCATCTACTCCCGCCGTTTACCCGCGATCGGGTACCTTAAGAGAGTCCAGGTTACTCCCGCCGTTTACCCGCGCCTGGCCACATTAAGACAGGCAGGGCTATGCTGTGAGCGATTACAGCTGCCGGGTACCTTAAGAGAGTCCCATCTACTCCCGCCGTTTACCCGCGCCTGGCCACATTAACATAGGCAGGGCTATGCTTTGAGCGATTACAGCTGCCGGGTACCTTAAGAGAGTCCCATCTACTCCCGCCGTTTACACGCGCTCGGGTACCTTAAGAGAGTCCAGGCTACTCCCGCCGTTTACCCGCGCCTGGCCACATTAAGACAGGCAGGGCTATGCTGTGAGCAATTACAGCTGCCGGGTACCTTAAGAGAGTCCCATCTACTCCCGCCGTTTACACGCGCCTGGCCAGAAAAAGATTGGCAGGGCTACGCATTGAGCGATTACAGACCCCGCGTACCTTAAGAGAGTCCCATCTACTCCCGCCGTTTACCCGCGATCGGGTACCTTATGAGAGTCCAGGTTACTCCCGCCGTTTACCCGCGCCTGGCCACATTAAGATAGGCAGGGCTACGCATTGAGCGATTACAGACCCCGCGTACCTTAAGAGAGTCCCATCTACTCCCGCCGTTTACCCGCGATCGGGTACCTTAAGAGAGTCCAGGTTACTCCCGCCGTTTACCCGCGCCTGGCCACATTAAGACAGGCAGGGCTATGCTGTGAGCGATTACAGCTGCCGGGTACCTTAAGAGAGTCCCATCTACTCCCGCCGTTTACACGCGCTCGGGTACCTTAAGAGAGTCCAGGCTACTCCCGCCGTTTACCCGCGCCTGGCCACATTAAGACAGGCAGGGCTATGCTGTGAGCGATTACAGCTGCCGGGTACCTTAAGAGAGTCCCATCTACTCCCGCCGTTTACACGCGCCTGGCCAGAATAAGATTGGCAGGGCTACGCATTGAGCGATTACAGACCCCGCGTACCTTAAGAGAGTCCCATCTACTCCCGCCGTTTACCCGCGATCGGGTACCTTAAGAGAGTCCAGGTTACTCCCGCCGTTTACCCGCGCCTGGCCACATTAAGACAGGCAGGGCTATGCTGTGAGCGATTACAGCTGCCGGGTACCTTAAGAGAGACCCATCTACTCCCGCCGTTTACCCGCGATCGGGTACCTTAAGAGAGTCCAGGTTACTCCCGCCGTTTACCCGCGCCTGGCCACATTAAGATAGGCAGGGCTATGCTATGATCGATTATAGCTGCCGGGTACCTTAAGAGAGTCCAGGTTACTCCCGCCGTTTACCCGCGCCTGGCCACATTAAGATAGGCAGGGCTATGCTATGAGCGATTATAGCTGCCGGGTACCTTAAGAGAGTCCCATCTACTCCCGCCGTTTACACGCGCTCGGGTACCTTAAGAGAGTCCAGGCTACTCCCGCCGTTTACCCGCGCCTGGCCACATTAAGACAGGCAGGGCTATGCTGTGAGCGATTACAGCTGCCGGGTACCTGAAGAGAGTCCCATCTACTCCCGCCGTTTACCCGCGATCGGGTACCTTAAGAGAGTCCAGGTTACTCCCGCCGTTTACCCGCGCCTGGCCACATTAAGATAGGCAGGGCTACGCATTGAGCGATTACAGACCCCGCGTACCTTAAGAGAGTCCCATCTACTCCCGCCGTTTACCCGCGATCGGGTACCTTAAGAGAGTCCAGGTTACTCCCGCCGTTTACCCGCGCCTGGCCACATTAAGACAGGCAGGGCTATGCTGTGAGCGATTACAGCTGCCGGGTACCTTAAGAGAGTCCCATCTACTCCCGCCGTTTACACGCGCTCGGGTACCTTAAGAGAGTCCAGGCTACTCCCGCCGTTTACCCGCGCCTGGCCACATTAAGACAGGCAGGGCTATGCTGTGAGCGATTACAGCTGCCGGGTACCTTAAGAGAGTCCCATCTACTCCCGCCGTTTACACGCGCCTGGCCAGAATAAGATTGGCAGGGCTACGCATTGAGCGATTACAGACCCCGCGTACCTTAAGAGAGTCCCATCTACTCCCGCCGTTTACCCGCGATCGGGTACCTTAAGAGAGTCCAGGTTACTCCCGCCGTTTACCCGCGCCTGGCCACATTAAGACAGGCAGGGCTATGCTGTGAGCGATTACAGCTGCCGGGTACCTTAAGAGAGACCCATCTACTCCCGCCGTTTACCCGCGATCGGGTACCTTAAGAGAGTCCAGGTTACTCCCGCCGTTTACCCGCGCCTGGCCACATTAAGATAGGCAGGGCTATG
>NW_027130083.1:82500-87500 GCF_040414725.1 Anabrus simplex
AAGAGAGTTTGCAAAATTTTGTAAACCGGATCTGGTATCTCAGAATTTGTAAACTAAGAGCTTGAAGCCCCGATCTGTAAAATTCCCTAATCTGGGGTTTTCCAGTTATTGTTTCAAGATGGCTATTTGTACCTGTCACTTTATTAGTTCACCAAGTGAAAAGTGTGTTAAGTTTGAGATTCTAAAAGAAATGTAACCTATGTTAAAGTTTTAAGTTAATTTTTGGTATAGTAGTTAGACCCATTCCACCCAGCACCTTCTTTCACCTCTTTCTGCTCCAAGGATTTCTCCGTCACAATAATAATAATAGTTCCGAGGTTATGGTGGAACAGCAGGGAGTAGGCAATGTGTAATGAGACGACGCAGACTAGTAGACGGGGCAATTGCATGATGGACTGGGTTCCAGCTCAGCGATTCGCCACGCAAAGAATGTGAAGGAACACATTGCGATAGAGGTTTAGGTGGGTATGTCATCTGACCCACGGCTGTGGCTGATAGCGGCATCATGGGTGGAAGGGGTTCCCTCATTACCAGGGGATGCCGTGATCAGCCAGTTGCTTTCCTTTTTGCTTTTGTTTTTAGATGTATGCAGTATAACTTTAGATTTAGCGAAGGGTGGTGCAGCTTACGGTCCGGCTTTCCGCCTCTACTGCGACACCAAGTTAGAGTAGTGAAGAGTGGTGCTGCTTACGGTCTGGTTAACCGCCTCTGCAGCGCCTCCAAATTAGTTAGAGTACTGGAGTTAGTGGTTTTATAGTAGATATGGTTTGTTTAGTGTACGGTGGCGTTGCCCATGGCATGGTTATCCGCCTGTGTGACGCCACTAAATTAGAAGGGTATGTGGTTGGTAGTTTAAGGGGCGTAGATTAGTGATTGTTTGTCTAAAGTTTTGTTTTTTTTGTTTCTGTGTATTTATTGCCTGTAATGTATTGCACCCTTGTCGCGTGACAAGGGTCCTAAAGTTCTCCTTCCCCCTCCCCTTCTTCTTCTTCTGCTTTGTTACTAATATTATTAATGAATTTGTTTCCGTTCCCCTTTGATTGTGGTAACGGTCCGACATAGTCCATAGGCATTCCATGGGTCGAGACGGTTGATGCTATGACAATAGCCCAAGCTTAGTGGACAAGGTGGGCTTACTAAGCAAGCAAGATTTAAAATCATCCACCATTTCCCTAATTTCACAGCCCACACCCTTCCAAATAAACATCTCTCGGATCGTACGTTAACTTCTCTAGTTTTCTTTTCTTTTCTTTTCTTTTCTTTTCTTTTCTTTTCTTTTCTTTTCTTTTCTCTGTAAGGATGACTGAAGAACAAGAAGAGAATGCTATACAGGAGGGTCAAAAATTCTCCTTTCTCCTCCTCTCTTACCCCTCTTCTTCTTATTCCTTATCAACACCTACTTCTTAAGGAAGATTGAAGAATAAGAAGGATTTAGCGGGTCTTAAAATTCCCTTCTCCTTCTCTTCGTTTTATCTTTTAATTCCTCCTAGCATGTATCCCGCGAGCGTGCAGTTTCCGCATTGCAGGGATAGTATTTACAGTGTTGATGACGATTCGTACGGTGATGATGATGATGGCAAAAGTGCTCTATTTTTTTGTTCGTTACCTTATTCAGTAAAGAGAGAAAATAAAATATTCTCAAATTTTAGTATATTTACTTGATCCTAATAAGTCGGTTCACCAGCCCCCTCCCTTTCGACCCAATGCGCATCTCCCCAGTCTGCTCCACGGAAATCACAGTACAACTAAAACAAAATAATAATCATAATAATAAAGATAATTCCGAAGCACAATTCGCGGCGAATAATTCTGTTTTAAATTTGCACTAAACTAAGTTTAAAAAATCGTCGTTCGTATGGTTCTTCTTCTCTTCTTGTAATTCTTTGTAATTTCTCTTTTCCTCTTCTTCTTAAGGAGGACTGAACAAGTAGAGAAAATATACAGGAGGGTCTTAAAACATTCATTCCTCCATGTCGTTATCTCTTCTTCTTCTTCTTCTTCTTCTTCTTCTTCTTCTTCTACATTTTCCTTAACATCATCATACTACTTTTTAGAAAGATTGAAGAAGAAGAGAAAATATACAGGAGTGTCTTAAAATTCTGCTTCCACCTTGTCTTTCTCTTCTTCTCCGTTAACGTCTTCTTAAGGAAGATAGGAGAACAAGAAGAGAAAATAAACAGGAGGGTCTTAAAACGTTCCTTCCTCCTTGCCGTTTTCTCTTCTTATTCTTCTTATTCTTTCTCTACAACATCATCATATTACTTATTAGGAAGATTGGAGAGGAAGAGAAAATATACAAGAGGGTCTTAAAAATCTGCTTAAACCTTGTCTTTTTCTCTTCTTCTTCTTCGTTACCTTCTTCTTTACAAAGACTGAAGAACAAGAAGAGATAATATAGAGGGGTGGTCCAAAAGTATTCCTATTGTTTTTTCTTCTTCTTCCCCTTCTTCTACTTGAGGAACGTTGAAGAACAAGAAGAGAAAAATATACAGGAAGTTCTTACAATTCTGCTTCCTCCTAGTTTTCTCTTCTTCTTCTTCTTCTTCATTTTCTTCTCCTGCTTATGATGATTATTATTCCTTAACATCTTCTCAGGAAAGATTGGAAAAGAAGAAGAGAAAACATAGAGGATGGTCTTTTAAATGGTCCTTCCTCTTCCTCTTCTACTTTCCTTCTGCTCCTTCGTTATCTTCTTTTCTTTTCTCCTTACGGAAGACTGAAGAACAAGAAGAGAATGCTATACAGGAGGGTCATTAGTTCTCCTTCCTCCTCCTCTCTTACCCTTCTTATTCCTTATCTACACCTACTTCTTAAGGAAGATTAAAGCATAAGAAGGAATTACCGGGTCTTAAAATTCCCTTCTCCTTCTTCTCTTCGTTTTGTCTTTTAATTCCTCCTTTCATGTATCCCGCGAGCGTGCAGTTTCCGCATTGCAGAGATAGTATTTACAGTGTTGATGGCGATTCGTACGGTGATGACGATGATAATGGCAAAAATGCTATATTTTTTGTTCGTTACCTTATTCAGTAAAGAGAGAAAATGAAACATTCTCAAATTTAGATAAATTTACTTGATCCTAATAAGTCGGTTCGCCAGCATCCCCCCCCCCCCTTCGACCGAAAGCGCATCTCCCCAATCTGCTCCACGGAAATCACAGTACAACTAAAACAAAATAATAATCATAATAATAAAGATAATTCCGACGCACAATTCGCGGCGAAGGATTCTCTTTAAAATTTGCATAAAACTAAGTTTTAGAGATTTTCTTCTCGAGTAAATACATTCAGATTAATTTTATAACCTGTAATTATGAAATACACATTATACATGAGAATGTCACATTAACTAAAGTTTTTGTTGCCATGCACAACACTGAAAATATCTCCCCATGCAATAAATCTTGACTACTAATAATGAATCATTCACTCACTCACCCTAGCTGGCAGCATTTCAGCCGATCACGTTGCCGACGACGGAAGCTATACTTCCTCGGCCAGCGCGGCTCTCCTCCCGGCCAGCAGCCTCGCGGAGCATGTCAGCCCGACCATTCCAGCCATCAGCTTATCCGCGATGGCAGCTGCCCTGGCCGTCAGAGCTGCCCGACCGGCGCGGAAGCTTCTCGACGTCGTTCCACGTAATGACAGTCACCCAAGCCTCGGCCTACGACCACAAACACTATTATTAATAAATTTAGTAATCATACTGATGACATAAATGAATCCGAGTAATTCATACATATAATAAAAAATAATTATAATAATAATAATAATAATAATAATAATAACAACAACAATAATAAAATAATCATCACCATGACAAAACTCTCACTTATAATTACCGGTAAATTGGATTGCCCCGTCGGATACGCACTCACGGCTACGATAAGATAGGCAGGGCTACTCCCGCCGTTTTCACCCACTCAGGTCCCTGCAGATCAACCGAGCTACACCCGGGCCCCGAATGCTACTCAGTGGTTAGCTCCACGCCAGGCCACCTTTGCACCCGAAATGAAGGTTGTAGTATTTTGTTTACCGCGCTTTGAGCGATTACAGCCGTCGCGTACCTTAAGAGAGTCCCATCTACTCCCGCCGTATACACGCGATCGGGTACCTAAAGAGAGTCCAGGTTACTCCCGCCGTTTACCCGCGCCTGGCCACATTAAGATAGGCAGGGCTACGCATTGAGCGATTACAGACCCCGCGTACCTTAAGAGAGTCCCATCTACTCCCGCCGTTTACCCGCGATCGGGTACCTTAAGAGAGTCCAGGTTACTCCCGCCGTTTACCCGCGCCTGGCCACATTAAGATAGGCAGGGCTATGCTATGATCGATTATAGCTGCCGGGTACCTTAAGAGAGTCCAGGTTACTCCCGCCGTTTACCCGCGCCTGGCCACATTACGATAGGCAGGGCTACGCATTGAGCGATTACAGCCCCCGCGTACCTTAAGAGAGTCCCATCTACTCCCGCCGTTTACCCGCGATCGGGTACCTTAAGAGAGTCCAGGCTACTCCCGCCGTTTACCCGCGCCTGGCCACATTAAGATAGGCAGGGCTACTCATGCCGTTTACCCGCGCCTGGCCACATTAAGGTAGGCAGGGCTATGCTATGATCGATTATAGCTGCCGGGTACCTTAAGAGAGTCCAGGTTACTCCCGCCGTTTACCCGCGCCTGGCCACATTAAGATAGGCAGGGCTATGCTATGAGCGATTATAGCTGCCGGGTACCTTAAGAGAGTCCAGGTTACTCCCGCCGTTTACCCGCGCCTGGCCACATTACGATAGGCAGGGCTACGCATTGAGCGATTACAGCCCCCGCGTACCTTAAGAGAGTCCCATCTACTCCCGCCGTTTACACGCGATCGGGTACCTTAAGAGAGTCCAGGCTACTCCCGCCGTTTACCCGCGCCTGGCCACATTAAGATAGGCAGGGCTACTCATGCCGTTTACCCGCGCCTGGCCACATTAAGGTAGGCAGGGCTATGCTATGATCGATTATAGC
>NW_027130083.1:97500-105000 GCF_040414725.1 Anabrus simplex
ATTTCTAATTATGTAACCAACCTTTCCTGAAATGTAAATTTTCGTTCAGCTTTTGTAAAATTTCATAAAGTTTTCAACTGCAAACCGCGGATAGAGAGTGCTTCACCATCTCGAGTTCCCTTCAACTTAGTTTGAGGCGACTACGATTTTGTGACTGTTTTTCTTTCCTGTAATGTATTAAATTAACCTCCATTCGAGTCACCACAGTAGATTGGGCTTAGCCCCTGTATCACTGGGCCGGGAGCCCCGTTAGGATTTTATTCTTCAATATCTAGGAGTATACGCGTCCATTCATTTTGTGTTCGGGCCATTAATTTAACCCGTTATTCTTATTCCACAAAGGTCCAGTAGGTTGGCTATTAGATACCCCTGCGTACTAACTTTTGTTAATTGTAAATTGTGCCTGGAGAGGCCAGATATTGTAAGGGGTTGTGTAAGTTTGCCCTTAGCGAGCTGTAAGTGATTAGTTAAAGTTGGAGAACAGGTAAGCTCTTTTACCGTGTTTCCTAAATTCAACTGCAATATTGAGGTGCTTCTCTGGAAGGCTGTGAAGTTGTTGGAGCAAAGTGCTCTTAAATTGTCTAAACATAAGAGAGTTTGCAAAATTTTGTAAACCGGATCTGGTATCTCAGAATTTGTAAACTAAGAGCTTGAAGCCCCGATCTGTAAAATTCCCTAATCTGGGGTTTTCCAGTTATTGTTTCAAGATGGCTATTTGTACCTGTCACTTTATTAGTTCACCAAGTGAAAAGTGTGTTAAGTTTGAGATTCTAAAAGAAATGTAACCTATGTTAAAGTTTTAAGTTAATTTTTGGTATAGTAGTTAGACCCATTCCACCCAGCACCTTCTTTCACCTCTTTCTGCTCCAAGGATTTCTCCGTCACAATAATAATAATAGTTCCGAGGTTATGGTGGAACAGCAGGGAGTAGGCAATGTGTAATGAGACGACGCAGACTAGTAGACGGGGCAATTGCATGATGGACTGGGTTCCAGCTCAGCGATTCGCCACGCAAAGAATGTGAAGGAACACATTGCGATAGAGGTTTAGGTGGGTATGTCATCTGACCCACGGCTGTGGCTGATAGCGGCATCATGGGTGGAAGGGGTTCCCTCATTACCAGGGGATGCCGTGATCAGCCAGTTGCTTTCCTTTTTGCTTTTGTTTTTAGATGTATGCAGTATAACTTTAGATTTAGCGAAGGGTGGTGCAGCTTACGGTCCGGCTTTCCGCCTCTACTGCGACACCAAGTTAGAGTAGTGAAGAGTGGTGCTGCTTACGGTCTGGTTAACCGCCTCTGCAGCGCCTCCAAATTAGTTAGAGTACTGGAGTTAGTGGTTTTATAGTAGATATGGTTTGTTTAGTGTACGGTGGCGTTGCCCATGGCATGGTTATCCGCCTGTGTGACGCCACTAAATTAGAAGGGTATGTGGTTAGTAGTTTAAGGGGCGTAGATTAGTGATTGTTTGTCTAAAGTTTTGTTTTTTTTGTTTCTGTGTATTTATTGCCTGTAATGTATTGCACCCTTGTCGCGTGACAAGGGTCCTAAAGTTCTCCTTCCCCCTCCCCTTCTTCTTCTTCTGCTTTGTTACTAATATTATTAATGAATTTGTTTCCGTTCCCCTTTGATTGTGGTAACGGTCCGACATAGTCCATAGGCATTCCATGGGTCGAGACGGTTGATGCTATGACAATAGCCCAAGCTTAGTGGACAAGGTGGGCTTACTAAGCAAGCAAGATTTAAAATCATCCACCATTTCCCTAATTTCACAGCCCACACCCTTCCAAATAAACATCTCTCGGATCGTACGTTAACTTCTCTAGTTTTCTTTTCTTTTCTTTTCTTTTCTTTTCTTTTCTTTTCTTTTCTTTTCTTTTCTCTGTAAGGATGACTGAAGAACAAGAAGAGAATGCTATACAGGAGGGTCAAAAATTCTCCTTTCTCCTCCTCTCTTACCCCTCTTCTTCTTATTCCTTATCAACACCTACTTCTTAAGGAAGATTGAAGAATAAGAAGGATTTAGCGGGTCTTAAAATTCCCTTCTCCTTCTCTTCGTTTTATCTTTTAATTCCTCCTAGCATGTATCCCGCGAGCGTGCAGTTTCCGCATTGCAGGGATAGTATTTACAGTGTTGATGACGATTCGTACGGTGATGATGATGATGGCAAAAGTGCTCTATTTTTTTGTTCGTTACCTTATTCAGTAAAGAGAGAAAATAAAATATTCTCAAATTTTAGTATATTTACTTGATCCTAATAAGTCGGTTCACCAGCCCCCTCCCTTTCGACCCAATGCGCATCTCCCCAGTCTGCTCCACGGAAATCACAGTACAACTAAAACAAAATAATAATCATAATAATAAAGATAATTCCGAAGCACAATTCGCGGCGAATAATTCTGTTTTAAATTTGCACTAAACTAAGTTTAAAAAATCGTCGTTCGTATGGTTCTTCTTCTCTTCTTGTAATTCTTTGTAATTTCTCTTTTCCTCTTCTTCTTAAGGAGGACTGAACAAGTAGAGAAAATATACAGGAGGGTCTTAAAACATTCATTCCTCCATGTCGTTATCTCTTCTTCTTCTTCTTCTTCTTCTTCTTCTTCTACATTTTCCTTAACATCATCATACTACTTTTTAGAAAGATTGAAGAAGAAGAGAAAATATACAGGAGTGTCTTAAAATTCTGCTTCCACCTTGTCTTTCTCTTCTTCTCCGTTAACGTCTTCTTAAGGAAGATAGGAGAACAGAAAGAGAAAATAAACAGGAGGGTCTTAAAACGTTCCTTCCTCCTTGCCGTTTTCTCTTCTTATTCTTCTTATTCTTTCTCTACAACATCATCATATTACTTATTAGGAAGATTGGAGAGGAAGAGAAAATATACAAGAGGGTCTTAAAAATCTGCTTAAACCTTGTCTTTTTCTCTTCTTCTTCTTCTTCGTTACCTTCTTCTTTACAAAGACTGAAGAACAAGAAGAGATAATATAGAGGGGGTGGTCCAAAAGTATTCCTATTGTTTTTTCTTCTTCTTCCCCTTCTTCTACTTGAGGAACGTTGAAGAACAAGAAGAGAAAAATATACAGGAAGTTCTTACAATTCTGCTTCCTCCTAGTTTTCTCTTCTTCTTCTTCTTCTTCTTCTTCTTCATTTTCTTCTCCTGCTTATGATGATTATTATTCCTTAACATCTTCTCAGGAAAGATTGGAAAAGAAGAAGAGAAAACATAGAGGATGGTCTTTTAAATGGTCCCTTCCTCTTCCTCTTCTACTTTCCTTCTGCTCCTTCGTTATCTTCTTTTCTTTTCCTCCTTACGGAAGACTGAAGAACAAGAAGAGAATGCTATACAGGAGGGTCATTAGTTCTCCTTCCTCCTCCTCTCTTACCCTTCTTATTCCTTATCTACACCTACTTCTTAAGGAAGATTAAAGCATAAGAAGGAATTACCGGGTCTTAAAATTCCCTTCTCCTTCTTCTCTTCGTTTTGTCTTTTAATTCCTCCTTTCATGTATCCCGCGAGCGTGCAGTTTCCGCATTGCAGAGATAGTATTTACAGTGTTGATGGCGATTCGTACGGTGATGACGATGATAATGGCAAAAATGCTATATTTTTTGTTCGTTACCTTATTCAGTAAAGAGAGAAAATGAAACATTCTCAAATTTAGATAAATTTACTTGATCCTAATAAGTCGGTTCGCCAGCATCCCCCCCCCCCCTTCGACCGAAAGCGCATCTCCCCAATCTGCTCCACGGAAATCACAGTACAACTAAAACAAAATAATAATCATAATAATAAAGATAATTCCGACGCACAATTCGCGGCGAAGGATTCTCTTTAAAATTTGCATAAAACTAAGTTTTAGAGATTTTCTTCTCGAGTAAATACATTCAGATTAATTTTATAACCTGTAATTATGAAATACACATTATACATGAGAATGTCACATTAACTAAAGTTTTTGTTGCCATGCACAACACTGAAAATATCTCCCCATGCAATAAATCTTGACTACTAATAATGAATCATTCACTCACTCACCCTAGCTGGCAGCATTTCAGCCGATCACGTTGCCGACGACGGAAGCTATACTTCCTCGGCCAGCGCGGCTCTCCTCCCGGCCAGCAGCCTCGCGGAGCATGTCAGCCCGACCATTCCAGCCATCAGCTTATCCGCGATGGCAGCTGCCCTGGCCGTCAGAGCTGCCCGACCGGCGCGGAAGCTTCTCGACGTCGTTCCACGTAATGACAGTCACCCAAGCCTCGGCCTACGACCACAAACACTATTATTAATAAATTTAGTAATCATACTGATGACATAAATGAATCCGAGTAATTCATACATATAATAAAAAATAATTATAATAATAATAATAATAATAATAATAATAATAATAACAACAACAATAATAAAATAATCATCACCATGACAAAACTCTCACTTATAATTACCGGTAAATTGGATTGCCCCGTCGGATACGCACTCACGGCTACGATAAGATAGGCAGGGCTACTCCCGCCGTTTTCACCCACTCAGGTCCCTGCAGATCAACCGAGCTACACCCGGGCCCCGAATGCTACTCAGTGGTTAGCTCCACGCCAGGCCACCTTTGCACCCGAAATGAAGGTTGTAGTATTTTGTTTACCGCGCTTTGAGCGATTGCAGCCGTCGCGTACCTTAAGAGAGTCCCATCTACTCCCGCCGTATACACGCGATCGGGTACCTAAAGAGAGTCCAGGTTACTCCCGCCGTTTACCCGCGCCTGGCCACATTAAGATAGGCAGGGCTACGCATTGAGCGATTACAGACCCCGCGTACCTTAAGAGAGTCCCATCTACTCCCGCCGTTTACCCGCGATCGGGTACCTTAAGAGAGTCCAGGTTACTCCCGCCGTTTACCCGCGCCTGGCCACATTAAGATAGGCAGGGCTACGCATTGAGCGATTACAGACCCCGCGTACCTTAAGAGAGTCCCATCTACTCCCGCCGTTTACCCGCGATCGGGTACCTTAAGAGAGTCCAGGTTACTCCCCGCCGTTTACCCGCGCCTGGCCACATTAAGACAGGCAGGGCTATGCTGTGAGCGATTACAGCTGCCGGGTACCTTAAGAGAGTCCCATCTACTCCCGCCGTTTACCCGCGATCGGGTACCTTAAGAGAGTCCCATCTACTCCCGCCGTTTACCCCGCGCCTGGCCACATTAAGATAGGCAGGGCTACGCATTGAGCGATTACAGACCCCGCGTACCTTAAGAGAGTCCCATCTACTCCCGCCGTTTACACGCGCTCGGGTACCTTAAGAGAGTCCAGGCTACTCCCGCCGTTTACCCGCGCCTGGCCACATTAAGACAGGCAGGGCTATGCTGTGAGCGATTACAGCTGCCGGGTACCTTAAGAGAGTCCCATCTACTCCCGCCGTTTACACGCGCCTGGCCAGAATAAGATTGGCAGGGCTACGCATTGAGCGATTACAGACCCCGCGTACCTTAAGAGAGTCCCATCTACTCCCGCCGTTTACCCGCGATCGGGTACCTTAAGAGAGTCCCATCTACTCCCGCCGTTTACCCGCGATCGGGTACCTTAAGAGAGTCCAGGTTACTCCCGCCGTTTACCCGCGCCTGGCCACATTAAGACAGGCAGGGCTATGCTGTGAGCGATTACAGCTGCCGGGTACCTTAAGAGAGTCCCATCTACTCCCGCCGTTTACCCGCGCCTGGCCACATTAACATAGGCAGGGCTATGCTTTGAGCGATTACAGCTGCCGGGTACCTTAAGAGAGTCCCATCTACTCCCGCCGTTTACACGCGCTCGGGTACCTTAAGAGAGTCCAGGCTACTCCCGCCGTTTACCCGCGCCTGGCCACATTAAGACAGGCAGGGCTATGCTGTGAGCGATTACAGCTGCCGGGTACCTTAAGAGAGTCCCATCTACTCCCGCCGTTTACACGCGCCTGGCCAGAATAAGATTGGCAGGGCTACGCATTGAGCGATTACAGACCCCGCGTACCTTAAGAGAGTCCCATCTACTCCCGCCGTTTACCCGCGATCGGGTACCTTATGAGAGTCCAGGTTACTCCCGCCGTTTACCGCGCCTGGCCACATTAAGATAGGCAGGGCTACGCATTGAGCGATTACAGACCCCCGCGTACCTTAAGAGAGTCCCATCTACTCCCGCCGTTTACCCCGCGATCGGGTACCTTAAGAGAGTCCAGGTTACTCCCGCCGTTTACCCGCGCCTGGCCACATTAAGACAGGCAGGGCTATGCTGTGAGCGATTACAGCTGCCGGGTACCTTAAGAGAGTCCCATCTACTCCCGCCGTTTACACGCGCTCGGGTACCTTAAGAGAGTCCAGGCTACTCCCGCCGTTTACCCGCGCCTGGCCACATTAAGACAGGCAGGGCTATGCTGTGAGCGATTACAGCTGCCGGGTACCTTAAGAGAGTCCCATCTACTCCCGCCGTTTACACGCGCCTGGCCAGAATAAGATTGGCAGGGCTACGCATTGAGCGATTACAGACCCCGCGTACCTTAAGAGAGTCCCATCTACTCCCGCCGTTTACCCGCGATCGGGTACCTTAAGAGAGTCCAGGTTACTCCCGCCGTTTACCCGCGCCTGGCCACATTAAGACAGGCAGGGCTATGCTGTGAGCGATTACAGCTGCCGGGTACCTTAAGAGAGACCCATCTACTCCCGCCGTTTACCCGCGATCGGGTACCTTAAGAGAGTCCAGGTTACTCCCGCCGTTTACCCGCGCCTGGCCACATTAAGATAGGCAGGGCTATGCTATGATCGATTATAGCTGCCGGGTACCTTAAGAGAGTCCAGGTTACTCCCGCCGTTTACCCGCGCCTGGCCACATTAAGATAGGCAGGGCTATGCTATGAGCGATTATAGCTGCCGGGTACCTTAAGAGAGTCCCATCTACTCCCGCCGTTTACACGCGCTCGGGTACCTTAAGAGAGTCCAGGCTACTCCCGCCGTTTACCCGCGCCTGGCCACATTAAGACAGGCAGGGCTATGCTGTGAGCGATTACAGCTGCCGGGTACCTGAAGAGAGTCCCATCTACTCCCGCCGTTTACCCGCGATCGGGTACCTTAAGAGAGTCCAGGTTACTCCCGCCGTTTACCCGCGCCTGGCCACATTAAGATAGGCAGGGCTACGCATTGAGCGATTACAGACCCCGCGTACCTTAAGAGAGTCCCATCTACTCCCGCCGTTTACCCGCGATCGGGTACCTTAAGAGAGTCCAGGTTACTCCCGCCGTTTACCCGCGCCTGGCCACATTAAGACAGGCAGGGCTATGCTGTGAGCGATTACAGCTGCCGGGTACCTTAAGAGAGTCCCATCTACTCCCGCCGTTTACACGCGCTCGGGTACCTTAAGAGAGTCCAGGCTACTCCCGCCGTTTACCCGCGCCTGGCCACATTAAGACAGGCAGGGCTATGCTGTGAGCGATTACAGCTGCCGGGTACCTTAAGAGAGTCCCATCTACTCCCGCCGTTTACACG
>NW_027130084.1:0-2500 GCF_040414725.1 Anabrus simplex
AAATCTTGACTACTAATAATGAATCATTCACTCACTCACCCTAGCTGGCAGCATTTCAGCCGATCACGTTGCCGACGACGGAAGCTATACTTCCTCGGCCAGCGCGGCTCTCCTCCCGGCCAGCAGCCTCGCGGAGCATGTCAGCCCGACCATTCCAGCCATCAGCTTATCCGCGATGGCAGCTGCCCTGGCCGTCAGAGCTGCCCGACCGGCGCGGAAGCTTCTCGACGTCGTTCCACGTAATGACAGTCACCCAAGCCTCGGCCTACGACCACAAACACTATTATTAATAAATTTAGTAATCATACTGATGACATAAATGAATCCGAGTAATTCATACATATAATAAAAAATAATTATAATAATAATAATAATAATAATAATAATAATAATAATAATAATAATAATAACAACAACAATAATAAAATAATCATCACCATGACAAAACTCTCACTTATAATTACCGGTAAATTGGATTGCCCCGTCGGATACGCACTCACGGCTACGATAAGATAGGCAGGGCTACTCCCGCCGTTTTCACCCACTCAGGTCCCTGCAGATCAACCGAGCTACACCCGGGCCCCGAATGCTACTCAGTGGTTAGCTCCACGCCAGGCCACCTTTGCACCCGAAATGAAGGTTGTAGTATTTTGTTTACCGCGCTTTGAGCGATTGCAGCCGTCGCGTACCTTAAGAGAGTCCCATCTACTCCCGCCGTATACACGCGATCGGGTACCTAAAGAGAGTCCAGGTTACTCCCGCCGTTTACCCGCGCCTGGCCACATTAAGATAGGCAGGGCTACGCATTGAGCGATTACAGACCCCGCGTACCTTAAGAGAGTCCCATCTACTCCCGCCGTTTACCCGCGATCGGGTACCTTAAGAGAGTCCAGGTTACTCCCGCCGTTTACCCGCGCCTGGCCACATTAAGATAGGCAGGGCTACGCATTGAGCGATTACAGACCCCGCGTACCTTAAGAGAGTCCCATCTACTCCCGCCGTTTA
Source organism: Anabrus simplex (assembly GCF_040414725.1). NCBI lineage: Eukaryota > Metazoa > Arthropoda > Insecta > Orthoptera > Tettigoniidae > Anabrus > Anabrus simplex. The sequence goes on from NW_027130084.1 coordinate 1,006, forward strand.
CCCGCGATCGGGTACCTTAAGAGAGTCCAGGTTACTCCCGCCGTTTACCCGCGCCTGGCCACATTAAGACAGGCAGGGCTATGCTGTGAGCGATTACAGCTGCCGGGTACCTTAAGAGAGTCCCATCTACTCCCGCCGTTTACACGCGCCTGGCCAGAAAAAGATTGGCAGGGCTACGCATTGAGCGATTACAGACCCCGCGTACCTTAAGAGAGTCCCATCTACTCCCGCCGTTTACCCGCGATCGGGTACCTTAAGAGAGTCCCATCTACTCCCGCCGTTTACCCGCGCCTGGCCACATTAAGATAGGCAGGGCTACGCATTGAGCGATTACAGACCCCGCGTACCTTAAGAGAGTCCCATCTACTCCCGCCGTTTACACGCGCTCGGGTACCTTAAGAGAGTCCAGGCTACTCCCGCCGTTTACACGCGCCTGGCCAGAATAAGATTGGCAGGGCTACGCATTGAGCGATTACAGACCCCGCGTACCTTAAGAGAGTCCCATCTACTCCCGCCGTTTACCCGCGATCGGGTACCTTAAGAGAGTCCCATCTACTCCCGCCGTTTACCCGCGCCTGGCCACATTAAGATAGGCAGGGCTACGCATTGAGCGATTACAGACCCCGCGTACCTTAAGAGAGTCCCATCTACTCCCGCCGTTTACCCGCGATCGGGTACCTTAAGAGAGTCCAGGTTACTCCCGCCGTTTACCCGCGCCTGGCCACATTAAGACAGGCAGGGCTATGCTGTGAGCGATTACAGCTGCCGGGTACCTTAAGAGAGTCCCATCTACTCCCGCCGTTTACCCGCGCCTGGCCACATTAACATAGGCAGGGCTATGCTTTGAGCGATTACAGCTGCCGGGTACCTTAAGAGAGTCCCATCTACTCCCGCCGTTTACACGCGCTCGGGTACCTTAAGAGAGTCCAGGCTACTCCCGCCGTTTACCCGCGCCTGGCCACATTAAGACAGGCAGGGCTATGCTGTGAGCAATTACAGCTGCCGGGTACCTTAAGAGAGTCCCATCTACTCCCGCCGTTTACACGCGCCTGGCCAGAAAAAGATTGGCAGGGCTACGCATTGAGCGATTACAGACCCCGCGTACCTTAAGAGAGTCCCATCTACTCCCGCCGTTTACCCGCGATCGGGTACCTTATGAGAGTCCAGGTTACTCCCGCCGTTTACCCGCGCCTGGCCACATTAAGATAGGCAGGGCTACGCATTGAGCGATTACAGACCCCGCGTACCTTAAGAGAGTCCCATCTACTCCCGCCGTTTACCCGCGATCGGGTACCTTAAGAGAGTCCAGGTTACTCCCGCCGTTTACCCGCGCCTGGCCACATTAAGACAGGCAGGGCTATGCTGTGAGCGATTACAGCTGCCGGGTACCTTAAGAGAGTCCCATCTACTCCCGCCGTTTACACGCGCTCGGGTACCTTAAGAGAGTCCAGGCTACTCCCGCCGTTTACCCGCGCCTGGCCACATTAAGACAGGC
>NW_027130084.1:12500-20000 GCF_040414725.1 Anabrus simplex
GAGCAAGGGCGAGCGGTTACCAACATTACTGAGCGCCGCATATGAGCATGAACACTGGGTGTGCAGAGGCTCGCAGCATTGCAGTCGCGGGCAGGCAAGCTGCCGCTCTCAGTGTATCGGGCGGCGAGTATCTCAGGGTACTAAGGGGGTCCGGCAGATCACAAAATGGCCTCCACAGCGCCAGCGCCCGGCCGCCGCTTCGACCAAACTGGGCAGTCCGCGTGCGGGTGCGACCCATATGGCGATGTGAAGTGGTATCGTAAATTACGATAACCATTCCAGGGTGATGTAATCCGGACGGGTGCACTGCGTGATGATGGATTTAATGCCAAATAGAAAGTAATTAAGAAGAGATTAGGGAAAAGGTCGCGACCGAAAGCTTTCTTCGCTTACGCTGCCTGAACTGTCAGCGTTAGGCCCAAGGTGTAAGCGTACGAATTGTAGAGCGTAAAAAGCTGTACAAAAATGTCCGCGACGGCATACATCTATTTCCAACCCTTTACCCCCTACAAGCGGCCATCCGGATAAAAAATGAGCACCTTCAAATTAAAAAGTTTTTCCGAGATAGTTCACGAATTTTCCAAACAAGATAAATCGTTCATCCTCCGTTAGAGCTGTATAGGGAAGACAACAACCTTTAAAGTACATTTGTGTGTGTGCGCGCGTGTGTGTGCGTGCGTGCGTGCGTGCGTGCGTGCGAACGTGTGTGTGCGCGCGCGCGTGTGTGTGTGTGTGTTAAGACAGACCGAGCAGACCAACAGCCAAGGTAATGACCACCAGACTTATTTTTCTGTAGCTACCTCCGCAGACTTACACGAGGGGAAGGTCCTTATTTCTAATTATGTAACCAACCTTTCCTGAAATGTAAATTTTCGTTCAGCTTTTGTAAAATTTCATAAAGTTTTCAACTGCAAACCGCGGATAGAGAGTGCTTCACCATCTCGAGTTCCCTTCAACTTAGTTTGAGGCGACTACGATTTTGTGACTGTTTTTCTTTCCTGTAATGTATTAAATTAACCTCCATTCGAGTCACCACAGTAGATTGGGCTTAGCCCCTGTATCACTGGGCCGGGAGCCCCGTTAGGATTTTATTCTTCAATATCTAGGAGTATACGCGTCCATTCATTTTGTGTTCGGGCCATTAATTTAACCCGTTATTCTTATTCCACAAAGGTCCAGTAGGTTGGCTATTAGATACCCCTGCGTACTAACTTTTGTTAATTGTAAATTGTGCCTGGAGAGGCCAGATATTGTAAGGGGTTGTGTAAGTTTGCCCTTAGCGAGCTGTAAGTGATTAGTTAAAGTTGGAGAACAGGTAAGCTCTTTTACCGTGTTTCCTAAATTCAACTGCAATATTGAGGTGCTTCTCTGGAAGGCTGTGAAGTTGTTGGAGCAAAGTGCTCTTAAATTGTCTAAACATAAGAGAGTTTGCAAAATTTTGTAAACCGGATCTGGTATCTCAGAATTTGTAAACTAAGAGCTTGAAGCCCCGATCTGTAAAATTCCCTAATCTGGGGTTTTCCAGTTATTGTTTCAAGATGGCTATTTGTACCTGTCACTTTATTAGTTCACCAAGTGAAAAGTGTGTTAAGTTTGAGATTCTAAAAGAAATGTAACCTATGTTAAAGTTTTAAGTTAATTTTTGGTATAGTAGTTAGACCCATTCCACCCAGCACCTTCTTTCACCTCTTTCTGCTCCAAGGATTTCTCCGTCACAATAATAATAATAGTTCCGAGGTTATGGTGGAACAGCAGGGAGTAGGCAATGTGTAATGAGACGACGCAGACTAGTAGACGGGGCAATTGCATGATGGACTGGGTTCCAGCTCAGCGATTCGCCACGCAAAGAATGTGAAGGAACACATTGCGATAGAGGTTTAGGTGGGTATGTCATCTGACCCACGGCTGTGGCTGATAGCGGCATCATGGGTGGAAGGGGTTCCCTCATTACCAGGGGATGCCGTGATCAGCCAGTTGCTTTCCTTTTTGCTTTTGTTTTTAGATGTATGCAGTATAACTTTAGATTTAGCGAAGGGTGGTGCAGCTTACGGTCCGGCTTTCCGCCTCTACTGCGACACCAAGTTAGAGTAGTGAAGAGTGGTGCTGCTTACGGTCTGGTTAACCGCCTCTGCAGCGCCTCCAAATTAGTTAGAGTACTGGAGTTAGTGGTTTTATAGTAGATATGGTTTGTTTAGTGTACGGTGGCGTTGCCCATGGCATGGTTATCCGCCTGTGTGACGCCACTAAATTAGAAGGGTATGTGGTTAGTAGTTTAAGGGGCGTAGATTAGTGATTGTTTGTCTAAAGTTTTGTTTTTTTTGTTTCTGTGTATTTATTGCCTGTAATGTATTGCACCCTTGTCGCGTGACAAGGGTCCTAAAGTTCTCCTTCCCCCTCCCCTTCTTCTTCTTCTGCTTTGTTACTAATATTATTAATGAATTTGTTTCCGTTCCCCTTTGATTGTGGTAACGGTCCGACATAGTCCATAGGCATTCCATGGGTCGAGACGGTTGATGCTATGACAATAGCCCAAGCTTAGTGGACAAGGTGGGCTTACTAAGCAAGCAAGATTTAAAATCATCCACCATTTCCCTAATTTCACAGCCCACACCCTTCCAAATAAACATCTCTCGGATCGTACGTTAACTTCTCTAGTTTTCTTTTCTTTTCTTTTCTTTTCTTTTCTTTTCTTTTCTTTTCTCTGTAAGGATGACTGAAGAACAAGAAGAGAATGCTATACAGGAGGGTCAAAAATTCTCCTTTCTCCTCCTCTCTTACCCCTCTTCTTCTTATTCCTTATCAACACCTACTTCTTAAGGAAGATTGAAGAATAAGAAGGATTTAGCGGGTCTTAAAATTCCCTTCTCCTTCTCTTCGTTTTATCTTTTAATTCCTCCTAGCATGTATCCCGCGAGCGTGCAGTTTCCGCATTGCAGGGATAGTATTTACAGTGTTGATGACGATTCGTACGGTGATGATGATGATGGCAAAAGTGCTCTATTTTTTTGTTCGTTACCTTATTCAGTAAAGAGAGAAAATAAAATATTCTCAAATTTTAGTATATTTACTTGATCCTAATAAGTCGGTTCACCAGCCCCCTCCCTTTCGACCCAATGCGCATCTCCCCAGTCTGCTCCACGGAAATCACAGTACAACTAAAACAAAATAATAATCATAATAATAAAGATAATTCCGAAGCACAATTCGCGGCGAATAATTCTGTTTTAAATTTGCACTAAACTAAGTTTAAAAAATCGTCGTTCGTATGGTTCTTCTTCTCTTCTTGTAATTCTTTGTAATTTCTCTTTTCCTCTTCTTCTTAAGGAGGACTGAACAAGTAGAGAAAATATACAGGAGGGTCTTAAAACATTCATTCCTCCATGTCGTTATCTCTTCTTCTTCTTCTTCTTCTTCTTCTTCTTCTACATTTTCCTTAACATCATCATACTACTTTTTAGAAAGATTGAAGAAGAAGAGAAAATATACAGGAGTGTCTTAAAATTCTGCTTCCACCTTGTCTTTCTCTTCTTCTCCGTTAACGTCTTCTTAAGGAAGATAGGAGAACAAGAAGAGAAAATAAACAGGAGGGTCTTAAAACGTTCCTTCCTCCTTGCCGTTTTCTCTTCTTATTCTTCTTATTCTTTCTCTACAACATCATCATATTACTTATTAGGAAGATTGGAGAGGAAGAGAAAATATACAAGAGGGTCTTAAAAATCTGCTTAAACCTTGTCTTTTTCTCTTCTTCTTCTTCTTCGTTACCTTCTTCTTTACAAAGACTGAAGAACAAGAAGAGATAATATAGAGGGGTGGTCCAAAAGTATTCCTATTGTTTTTTCTTCTTCTTCCCCTTCTTCTACTTGAGGAACGTTGAAGAACAAGAAGAGAAAAATATACAGGAAGTTCTTACAATTCTGCTTCCTCCTAGTTTTCTCTTCTTCTTCTTCTTCTTCTTCTTCTTCTTCATTTTCTTCTCCTGCTTATGATGATTATTATTCCTTAACATCTTCTCAGGAAAGATTGGAAAAGAAGAAGAGAAAACATAGAGGATGGTCTTTTAAATGGTCCTTCCTCTTCCTCTTCTACTTTCCTTCTGCTCCTTCGTTATCTTCTTTTCTTTTCTCCTTACGGAAGACTGAAGAACAAGAAGAGAATGCTATACAGGAGGGTCATTAGTTCTCCTTCCTCCTCCTCTCTTACCCTTCTTATTCCTTATCTACACCTACTTCTTAAGGAAGATTAAAGCATAAGAAGGAATTACCGGGTCTTAAAATTCCCTTCTCCTTCTTCTCTTCGTTTTGTCTTTTAATTCCTCCTTTCATGTATCCCGCGAGCGTGCAGTTTCCGCATTGCAGAGATAGTATTTACAGTGTTGATGGCGATTCGTACGGTGATGACGATGATAATGGCAAAAATGCTATATTTTTTGTTCGTTACCTTATTCAGTAAAGAGAGAAAATGAAACATTCTCAAATTTAGATAAATTTACTTGATCCTAATAAGTCGGTTCGCCAGCATCCCCCCCCCCCCCCCTTCGACCGAAAGCGCATCTCCCCAATCTGCTCCACGGAAATCACAGTACAACTAAAACAAAATAATAATCATAATAATAAAGATAATTCCGACGCACAATTCGCGGCGAAGGATTCTCTTTAAAATTTGCATAAAACTAAGTTTTAGAGATTTTCTTCTCGAGTAAATACATTCAGATTAATTTTATAACCTGTAATTATGAAATACACATTATACATGAGAATGTCACATTAACTAAAGTTTTTGTTGCCATGCACAACACTGAAAATATCTCCCCATGCAATAAATCTTGACTACTAATAATGAATCATTCACTCACTCACCCTAGCTGGCAGCATTTCAGCCGATCACGTTGCCGACGACGGAAGCTATACTTCCTCGGCCAGCGCGGCTCTCCTCCCGGCCAGCAGCCTCGCGGAGCATGTCAGCCCGACCATTCCAGCCATCAGCTTATCCGCGATGGCAGCTGCCCTGGCCGTCAGAGCTGCCCGACCGGCGCGGAAGCTTCTCGACGTCGTTCCACGTAATGACAGTCACCCAAGCCTCGGCCTACGACCACAAACACTATTATTAATAAATTTAGTAATCATACTGATGACATAAATGAATCCGAGTAATTCATACATATAATAAAAAATAATTATAATAATAATAATAATAATAATAATAATAATAATAACAACAACAATAATAAAATAATCATCACCATGACAAAACTCTCACTTATAATTACCGGTAAATTGGATTGCCCCGTCGGATACGCACTCACGGCTACGATAAGATAGGCAGGGCTACTCCCGCCGTTTTCACCCACTCAGGTCCCTGCAGATCAACCGAGCTACACCCGGGCCCCGAATGCTACTCAGTGGTTAGCTCCACGCCAGGCCACCTTTGCACCCGAAATGAAGGTTGTAGTATTTTGTTTACCGCGCTTTGAGCGATTGCAGCCGTCGCGTACCTTAAGAGAGTCCCATCTACTCCCGCCGTATACACGCGATCGGGTACCTAAAGAGAGTCCAGGTTACTCCCGCCGTTTACCCGCGCCTGGCCACATTAAGATAGGCAGGGCTACGCATTGAGCGATTACAGACCCCGCGTACCTTAAGAGAGTCCCATCTACTCCCGCCGTTTACCCGCGATCGGGTACCTTAAGAGAGTCCAGGTTACTCCCGCCGTTTACCCGCGCCTGGCCACATTAAGATAGGCAGGGCTACGCATTGAGCGATTACAGACCCCGCGTACCTTAAGAGAGTCCCATCTACTCCCGCCGTTTACCCGCGATCGGGTACCTTAAGAGAGTCCAGGTTACTCCCGCCGTTTACCCGCGCCTGGCCACATTAAGACAGGCAGGGCTATGCTGTGAGCGATTACAGCTGCCGGGTACCTTAAGAGAGTCCCATCTACTCCCGCCGTTTACACGCGCCTGGCCAGAAAAAGATTGGCAGGGCTACGCATTGAGCGATTACAGACCCCGCGTACCTTAAGAGAGTCCCATCTACTCCCGCCGTTTACCCGCGATCGGGTACCTTAAGAGAGTCCCATCTACTCCCGCCGTTTACCCGCGCCTGGCCACATTAAGATAGGCAGGGCTACGCATTGAGCGATTACAGACCCCGCGTACCTTAAGAGAGTCCCATCTACTCCCGCCGTTTACACGCGCTCGGGTACCTTAAGAGAGTCCAGGCTACTCCCGCCGTTTACACGCGCCTGGCCAGAATAAGATTGGCAGGGCTACGCATTGAGCGATTACAGACCCCGCGTACCTTAAGAGAGTCCCATCTACTCCCGCCGTTTACCCGCGATCGGGTACCTTAAGAGAGTCCCATCTACTCCCGCCGTTTACCCGCGCCTGGCCACATTAAGATAGGCAGGGCTACGCATTGAGCGATTACAGACCCCGCGTACCTTAAGAGAGTCCCATCTACTCCCGCCGTTTACCCGCGATCGGGTACCTTAAGAGAGTCCAGGTTACTCCCGCCGTTTACCCGCGCCTGGCCACATTAAGACAGGCAGGGCTATGCTGTGAGCGATTACAGCTGCCGGGTACCTTAAGAGAGTCCCATCTACTCCCGCCGTTTACCCGCGCCTGGCCACATTAACATAGGCAGGGCTATGCTTTGAGCGATTACAGCTGCCGGGTACCTTAAGAGAGTCCCATCTACTCCCGCCGTTTACACGCGCTCGGGTACCTTAAGAGAGTCCAGGCTACTCCCGCCGTTTACCCGCGCCTGGCCACATTAAGACAGGCAGGGCTATGCTGTGAGCAATTACAGCTGCCGGGTACCTTAAGAGAGTCCCATCTACTCCCGCCGTTTACACGCGCCTGGCCAGAAAAAGATTGGCAGGGCTACGCATTGAGCGATTACAGACCCCGCGTACCTTAAGAGAGTCCCATCTACTCCCGCCGTTTACCCGCGATCGGGTACCTTATGAGAGTCCAGGTTACTCCCGCCGTTTACCCGCGCCTGGCCACATTAAGATAGGCAGGGCTACGCATTGAGCGATTACAGACCCCGCGTACCTTAAGAGAGTCCCATCTACTCCCGCCGTTTACCCGCGATCGGGTACCTTAAGAGAGTCCAGGTTACTCCCGCCGTTTACCCGCGCCTGGCCACATTAAGACAGGCAGGGCTATGCTGTGAGCGATTACAGCTGCCGGGTACCTTAAGAGAGTCCCATCTACTCCCGCCGTTTACACGCGCTCGGGTACCTTAAGAGAGTCCAGGCTACTCCCGCCGTTTACCCGCGCCTGGCCACATTAAGACAGGCAGGGCTATGCTGTGAGCGATTACAGCTGCCGGGTACCTTAAGAGAGTCCCATCTACTCCCGCCGTTTACACGCGCCTGGCCAGAATAAGATTGGCAGGGCTACGCATTGAGCGATTACAGACCCCGCGTACCTTAAGAGAGTCCCATCTACTCCCGCCGTTTACCCGCGATCGGGTACCTTAAGAGAGTCCAGGTTAC
>NW_027130084.1:37500-47500 GCF_040414725.1 Anabrus simplex
TCGGTGAGTGAACCATCTCTTGTTCAGGCCAGGAATATTATTATTATTATTATTATTATTATTATTATTATTTTTATCATCATTATTATTATTGTTTGGGAGGAGAGATGGGCCCCCCAGTTTTTCGGCCTTATGCCCTTTCCGAAACCGGTGCGACTTGCGACGAAACTGTAGCATTCGTGGACAGGGTGAAGCTCGGTTAACTTCAAGGAACCCGAAGGGCCAAAACGGCGTGAGTAGCCCTGCCTATCTTAATGTGGCCAGGCGCGGGTAAACGGCGGGAGTAGCCTGGACTCTCTTAAGGTACGCGGCAGCTGTAATCGCTCAATGCCTAGCCCTGCCTATCTTAATGTGACCAGGCGCGGGTAAACGGCGGGAGTAGATGGGACTGTCTTAAGGTACCCGGCAGCTGTAATCGCTCAAAGCATAGCCCTGCCTATGTTAATGTGGCCAGGCGCGGGTAAACGGCGGGAGTAGATGGGACTCTCTTCAGGTACCCGGCAGCTGTAATCGCTCACAGCATAGCCCTGCCTGTCTTAATGTGGCCAGGCGCGGGTAAACGGCGGGAGTAGCCTGGACTCTCTTAAGGTACCCGAGCGCGTGTAAACGGCGGGAGTAGATGGGACTCTCTTAAGGTACCCGGCAGCTATAATCGCTCATAGCATAGCCCTGCCTATCTTAATGTGGCCAGGCGCGGGTAAACGGCGGGAGTAACCTGGACTCTCTTAAGGTACCCGGCAGCTATAATCGATCATAGCATAGCCCTGCCTATCTTAATGTGGCCAGGCGCGGGTAAACGGCGGGAGTAACCTGGACTCTCTTAAGGTACCCGATCGCGGGTAAACGGCGGGAGTAGATGGGTCTCTCTTAAGGTACCCGGCAGCTGTAATCGCTCACAGCATAGCCCTGCCTGTCTTAATGTGGCCAGGCGCGGGTAAACGGCGGGAGTAACCTGGACTCTCTTAAGGTACCCGATCGCGGGTAAACGGCGGGAGTAGATGGGACTCTCTTAAGGTACGCGGGGTCTGTAATCGCTCAATGCGTAGCCCTGCCAATCTTATTCTGGCCAGGCGCGTGTAAACGGCGGGAGTAGATGGGACTCTCTTAAGGTACCCGGCAGCTGTAATCGCTCACAGCATAGCCCTGCCTGTCTTAATGTGGCCAGGCGCGGGTAAACGGCGGGAGTAGCCTGGACTCTCTTAAGGTACCCGAGCGCGTGTAAACGGCGGGAGTAGATGGGACTCTCTTAAGGTACCCGGCAGCTGTAATCGCTCACAGCATAGCCCTGCCTGTCTTAATGTGGCCAGGCGCGGGTAAACGGCGGGAGTAACCTGGACTCTCTTAAGGTACCCGATCGCGGGTAAACGGCGGGAGTAGATGGGACTCTCTTAAGGTACGCGGGGTCTGTAATCGCTCAATGCGTAGCCCTGCCTATCTTAATGTGGCCAGGCGCGGGTAAACGGCGGGAGTAACCTGGACTCTCTTAAGGTACCCGATCGCGGGTAAACGGCGGGAGTAGATGGGACTCTCTTCAGGTACCCGGCAGCTGTAATCGCTCACAGCATAGCCCTGCCTGTCTTAATGTGGCCAGGCGCGGGTAAACGGCGGGAGTAGCCTGGACTCTCTTAAGGTACCCGAGCGCGTGTAAACGGCGGGAGTAGATGGGACTCTCTTAAGGTACCCGGCAGCTATAATCGCTCATAGCATAGCCCTGCCTATCTTAATGTGGCCAGGCGCGGGTAAACGGCGGGAGTAACCTGGACTCTCTTAAGGTACCCGGCAGCTATAATCGATCATAGCATAGCCCTGCCTATCTTAATGTGGCCAGGCGCGGGTAAACGGCGGGAGTAACCTGGACTCTCTTAAGGTACCCGATCGCGGGTAAACGGCGGGAGTAGATGGGTCTCTCTTAAGGTACCCGGCAGCTGTAATCGCTCACAGCATAGCCCTGCCTGTCTTAATGTGGCCAGGCGCGGGTAAACGGCGGGAGTAACCTGGACTCTCTTAAGGTACCCGATCGCGGGTAAACGGCGGGAGTAGATGGGACTCTCTTAAGGTACGCGGGGTCTGTAATCGCTCAATGCGTAGCCCTGCCAATCTTATTCTGGCCAGGCGCGTGTAAACGGCGGGAGTAGATGGGACTCTCTTAAGGTACCCGGCAGCTGTAATCGCTCACAGCATAGCCCTGCCTGTCTTAATGTGGCCAGGCGCGGGTAAACGGCGGGAGTAGCCTGGACTCTCTTAAGGTACCCGAGCGCGTGTAAACGGCGGGAGTAGATGGGACTCTCTTAAGGTACCCGGCAGCTGTAATCGCTCACAGCATAGCCCTGCCTGTCTTAATGTGGCCAGGCGCGGGTAAACGGCGGGAGTAACCTGGACTCTCTTAAGGTACCCGATCGCGGGTAAACGGCGGGAGTAGATGGGACTCTCTTAAGGTACGCGGGGTCTGTAATCGCTCAATGCGTAGCCCTGCCTATCTTAATGTGGCCAGGCGCGGGTAAACGGCGGGAGTAACCTGGACTCTCATAAGGTACCCGATCGCGGGTAAACGGCGGGAGTAGATGGGACTCTCTTAAGGTACGCGGGGTCTGTAATCGCTCAATGCGTAGCCCTGCCAATCTTTTTCTGGCCAGGCGCGTGTAAACGGCGGGAGTAGATGGGACTCTCTTAAGGTACCCGGCAGCTGTAATTGCTCACAGCATAGCCCTGCCTGTCTTAATGTGGCCAGGCGCGGGTAAACGGCGGGAGTAGCCTGGACTCTCTTAAGGTACCCGAGCGCGTGTAAACGGCGGGAGTAGATGGGACTCTCTTAAGGTACCCGGCAGCTGTAATCGCTCAAAGCATAGCCCTGCCTATGTTAATGTGGCCAGGCGCGGGTAAACGGCGGGAGTAGATGGGACTCTCTTAAGGTACCCGGCAGCTGTAATCGCTCACAGCATAGCCCTGCCTGTCTTAATGTGGCCAGGCGCGGGTAAACGGCGGGAGTAACCTGGACTCTCTTAAGGTACCCGATCGCGGGTAAACGGCGGGAGTAGATGGGACTCTCTTAAGGTACGCGGGGTCTGTAATCGCTCAATGCGTAGCCCTGCCTATCTTAATGTGGCCAGGCGCGGGTAAACGGCGGGAGTAGATGGGACTCTCTTAAGGTACCCGATCGCGGGTAAACGGCGGGAGTAGATGGGACTCTCTTAAGGTACGCGGGGTCTGTAATCGCTCAATGCGTAGCCCTGCCAATCTTATTCTGGCCAGGCGCGTGTAAACGGCGGGAGTAGCCTGGACTCTCTTAAGGTACCCGAGCGCGTGTAAACGGCGGGAGTAGATGGGACTCTCTTAAGGTACGCGGGGTCTGTAATCGCTCAATGCGTAGCCCTGCCTATCTTAATGTGGCCAGGCGCGGGTAAACGGCGGGAGTAGATGGGACTCTCTTAAGGTACCCGATCGCGGGTAAACGGCGGGAGTAGATGGGACTCTCTTAAGGTACGCGGGGTCTGTAATCGCTCAATGCGTAGCCCTGCCAATCTTTTTCTGGCCAGGCGCGTGTAAACGGCGGGAGTAGATGGGACTCTCTTAAGGTACCCGGCAGCTGTAATCGCTCACAGCATAGCCCTGCCTGTCTTAATGTGGCCAGGCGCGGGTAAACGGCGGGAGTAACCTGGACTCTCTTAAGGTACCCGATCGCGGGTAAACGGCGGGAGTAGATGGGACTCTCTTAAGGTACGCGGGGTCTGTAATCGCTCAATGCGTAGCCCTGCCTATCTTAATGTGGCCAGGCGCGGGTAAACGGCGGGAGTAACCTGGACTCTCTTAAGGTACCCGATCGCGGGTAAACGGCGGGAGTAGATGGGACTCTCTTAAGGTACGCGGGGTCTGTAATCGCTCAATGCGTAGCCCTGCCTATCTTAATGTGGCCAGGCGCGGGTAAACGGCGGGAGTAACCTGGACTCTCTTTAGGTACCCGATCGCGTGTATACGGCGGGAGTAGATGGGACTCTCTTAAGGTACGCGACGGCTGCAATCGCTCAAAGCGCGGTAAACAAAATACTACAACCTTCATTTCGGGTGCAAAGGTGGCCTGGCGTGGAGCTAACCACTGAGTAGCATTCGGGGCCCGGGTGTAGCTCGGTTGATCTGCAGGGACCTGAGTGGGTGAAAACGGCGGGAGTAGCCCTGCCTATCTTATCGTAGCCGTGAGTGCGTATCCGACGGGGCAATCCAATTTACCGGTAATTATAAGTGAGAGTTTTGTCATGGTGATGATTATTTTATTATTGTTGTTGTTATTATTATTATTATTATTATTATTATTATTATTATTATTATTATTATTATAATTATTTTTTATTATATGTATGAATTACTCGGATTCATTTATGTCATCAGTATGATTACTAAATTTATTAATAATAGTGTTTGTGGTCGTAGGCCGAGGCTTGGGTGACTGTCATTACGTGGAACGACGTCGAGAAGCTTCCGCGCCGGTCGGGCAGCTCTGACGGCCAGGGCAGCTGCCATCGCGGATAAGCTGATGGCTGGAATGGTCGGGCTGACATGCTCCGCGAGGCTGCTGGCCGGGAGGAGAGCCGCGCTGGCCGAGGAAGTATAGCTTCCGTCGTCGGCAACGTGATCGGCTGAAATGCTGCCAGCTAGGGTGAGTGAGTGAATGATTCATTATTAGTAGTCAAGATTTATTGCATGGGGAGATATTTTCAGTGTTGTGCATGGCAACAAAAACTTTAGTTAATGTGACATTCTCTCTCATGTATAATGTGTATTTCATAATTACAGGTTATAAAATTAATCTGAATGTATTTACTCGAGAAGAAAATCTCTAAAACTTAGTTTTATGCAAATTTTAAAGAGAATCCTTCGCCGCGAATTGTGCGTCGGAATTATCTTTATTATTATGATTATTATTTTGTTTTAGTTGTACTGTGATTTCCGTGGAGCAGATTGGGGAGATGCGCTTTCGGTCGAAGGGGGGGGGGGGGGGGATGCTGGCGAACCGACTTATTAGGATCAAGTAAATTTATCTAAATTTGAGAATGTTTCATTTTCTCTCTTTACTGAATAAGGTAACGAACAAAAAATATAGCATTTTTGCCATTATCATCGTCATCACCGTACGAATCGCCATCAACACTGTAAATACTATCTCTGCAATGCGGAAACTGCACGCTCGCGGGATACATGAAAGGAGGAATTAAAAGACAAAACGAAGAGAAGAAGGAGAAGGGAATTTTAAGACCCGGTAATTCCTTCTTATGCTTTAATCTTCCTTAAGAAGTAGGTGTAGATAAGGAATAAGAAGGGTAAGAGAGGAGGAGGAAGGAGAACTAATGACCCTCCTGTATAGCATTCTCTTCTTGTTCTTCAGTCTTCCGTAAGGAGAAAAGAAAAGAAGATAACGAAGGAGCAGAAGGAAAGTAGAAGAGGAAGAGGAAGGACCATTTAAAAGACCATCCTCTATGTTTTCTCTTCTTCTTTTCCAATCTTTCCTGAGAAGATGTTAAGGAATAATAATCATCATAAGCAGGAGAAGAAAATGAAGAAGAAGAAGAAGAAGAAGAAGAAGAAGAAAACTAGGAGGAAGCAGAATTGTAAGAACTTCCTGTATATTTTTCTCTTCTTGTTCTTCAACGTTCCTCAAGTAGAAGAAGGGGAAGAAGAAGAAAAAACAATAGGAATACTTTTGGACCACCCCTCTATATTATCTCTTCTTGTTCTTCAGTCTTTGTAAAGAAGAAGGTAACGAAGAAGAAGAAGAAGAGAAAAAGACAAGGTTTAAGCAGATTTTTAAGACCCTCTTGTATATTTTCTCTTCCTCTCCAATCTTCCTAATAAGTAATATGATGATGTTGTAGAGAAAGAATAAGAAGAATAAGAAGAGAAAACGGCAAGGAGGAAGGAACGTTTTAAGACCCTCCTGTTTATTTTCTCTTCTTGTTCTCCTATCTTCCTTAAGAAGACGTTAACGGAGAAGAAGAGAAAGACAAGGTGGAAGCAGAATTTTAAGACACTCCTGTATATTTTCTCTTCTTCTTCAATCTTTCTAAAAAGTAGTATGATGATGTTAAGGAAAATGTAGAAGAAGAAGAAGAAGAAGAAGAAGAAGAGATAACGACATGGAGGAATGAATGTTTTAAGACCCTCCTGTATATTTTCTCTACTTGTTCAGTCCTCCTTAAGAAGAAGAGGAAAAGAGAAATTACAAAGAATTACAAGAAGAGAAGAAGAACCATACGAACGACGATTTTTTAAACTTAGTTTAGTGCAAATTTAAAACAGAATTATTCGCCGCGAATTGTGCTTCGGAATTATCTTTATTATTATGATTATTATTTTGTTTTAGTTGTACTGTGATTTCCGTGGAGCAGACTGGGGAGATGCGCATTGGGTCGAAAGGGAGGGGGCTGGTGAACCGACTTATTAGGATCAAGTAAATATACTAAAATTTGAGAATATTTTATTTTCTCTCTTTACTGAATAAGGTAACGAACAAAAAAATAGAGCACTTTTGCCATCATCATCATCACCGTACGAATCGTCATCAACACTGTAAATACTATCCCTGCAATGCGGAAACTGCACGCTCGCGGGATACATGCTAGGAGGAATTAAAAGATAAAACGAAGAGAAGGAGAAGGGAATTTTAAGACCCGCTAAATCCTTCTTATTCTTCAATCTTCCTTAAGAAGTAGGTGTTGATAAGGAATAAGAAGAAGAGGGGTAAGAGAGGAGGAGAAAGGAGAATTTTTGACCCTCCTGTATAGCATTCTCTTCTTGTTCTTCAGTCATCCTTACAGAGAAAAGAAAAGAAAAGAAAAGAAAAGAAAAGAAAAGAAAAGAAAAGAAAACTAGAGAAGTTAACGTACGATCCGAGAGATGTTTATTTGGAAGGGTGTGGGCTGTGAAATTAGGGAAATGGTGGATGATTTTAAATCTTGCTTGCTTAGTAAGCCCACCTTGTCCACTAAGCTTGGGCTATTGTCATAGCATCAACCGTCTCGACCCATGGAATGCCTATGGACTATGTCGGACCGTTACCACAATCAAAGGGGAACGGAAACAAATTCATTAATAATATTAGTAACAAAGCAGAAGAAGAAGAAGGGGAGGGGGAAGGAGAACTTTAGGACCCTTGTCACGCGACAAGGGTGCAATACATTACAGGCAATAAATACACAGAAACAAAAAAAACAAAACTTTAGACAAACAATCACTAATCTACGCCCCTTAAACTACTAACCACATACCCTTCTAATTTAGTGGCGTCACACAGGCGGATAACCATGCCATGGGCAACGCCACCGTACACTAAACAAACCATATCTACTATAAAACCACTAACTCCAGTACTCTAACTAATTTGGAGGCGCTGCAGAGGCGGTTAACCAGACCGTAAGCAGCACCACTCTTCACTACTCTAACTTGGTGTCGCAGTAGAGGCGGAAAGCCGGACCGTAAGCTGCACCACCCTTCGCTAAATCTAAAGTTATACTGCATACATCTAAAAACAAAAGCAAAAAGGAAAGCAACTGGCTGATCACGGCATCCCCTGGTAATGAGGGAACCCCTTCCACCCATGATGCCGCTATCAGCCACAGCCGTGGGTCAGATGACATACCCACCTAAACCTCTATCGCAATGTGTTCCTTCACATTCTTTGCGTGGCGAATCGCTGAGCTGGAACCCAGTCCATCATGCAATTGCCCCGTCTACTAGTCTGCGTCGTCTCATTACACATTGCCTACTCCCTGCTGTTCCACCATAACCTCGGAACTATTATTATTATTGTGACGGAGAAATCCTTGGAGCAGAAAGAGGTGAAAGAAGGTGCTGGGTGGAATGGGTCTAACTACTATACCAAAAATTAACTTAAAACTTTAACATAGGTTACATTTCTTTTAGAATCTCAAACTTAACACACTTTTCACTTGGTGAACTAATAAAGTGACAGGTACAAATAGCCATCTTGAAACAATAACTGGAAAACCCCAGATTAGGGAATTTTACAGATCGGGGCTTCAAGCTCTTAGTTTACAAATTCTGAGATACCAGATCCGGTTTACAAAATTTTGCAAACTCTCTTATGTTTAGACAATTTAAGAGCACTTTGCTCCAACAACTTCACAGCCTTCCAGAGAAGCACCTCAATATTGCAGTTGAATTTAGGAAACACGGTAAAAGAGCTTACCTGTTCTCCAACTTTAACTAATCACTTACAGCTCGCTAAGGGCAAACTTACACAACCCCTTACAATATCTGGCCTCTCCAGGCACAATTTACAATTAACAAAAGTTAGTACGCAGGGGTATCTAATAGCCAACCTACTGGACCTTTGTGGAATAAGAATAACGGGTTAAATTAATGGCCCGAACACAAAATGAATGGACGCGTATACTCCTAGATATTGAAGAATAAAATCCTAACGGGGCTCCCGGCCCAGTGATACAGGGGCTAAGCCCAATCTACTGTGGTGACTCGAATGGAGGTTAATTTAATACATTACAGGAAAGAAAAACAGTCACAAAATCGTAGTCGCCTCAAACTAAGTTGAAGGGAACTCGAGATGGTGAAGCACTCTCTATCCGCGGTTTGCAGTTGAAAACTTTATGAAATTTTACAAAAGCTGAACGAAAATTTACATTTCAGGAAAGGTTGGTTACATAATTAGAAATAAGGACCTTCCCCTCGTGTAAGTCTGCGGAGGTAGCTACAGAAAAATAAGTCTGGTGGTCATTACCTTGGCTGTTGGTCTGCTCGGTCTGTCTTAACACACACACACACACGCGCGCGCGCACACACACGTTCGCACGCACGCACGCACGCACGCACGCACACACACGCGCGCACACACACAAATGTACTTTAAAGGTTGTTGTCTTCCCTATACAGCTCTAACGGAGGATGAACGATTTATCTTGTTTGGAAAATTCGTGAACTATCTCGGAAAAACTTTTTAATTTGAAGGTGCTCATTTTTTATCCGGATGGCCGCTTGTAGGGGGTAAAGGGTTGGAAATAGATGTATGCCGTCGCGGACATTTTTGTACAGCTTTTTACGCTCTACAATTCGTACGCTTACACCTTGGGCCTAACGCTGACAGTTCAGGCAGCGTAAGCGAAGAAAGCTTTCGGTCGCGACCTTTTCCCTAATCTCTTCTTAATTACTTTCTATTTGGCATTAAATCCATCATCACGCAGTGCACCCGTCCGGATTACATCACCCTGGAATGGTTATCGTAATTTACGATACCACTTCACATCGCCATATGGGTCGCACCCGCACGCGGACTGCCCAGTTTGGTCGAAGCGGCGGCCGGGCGCTGGCGCTGTGGAGGCCATTTTGTGATCTGCCGGACCCCCTTAGTACCCTGAGATACTCGCCGCCCGATACACTGAGAGCGGCAGCTTGCCTGCCCGCGACTGCAATGCTGCGAGCCTCTGCACACCCAGTGTTCATGCTCATATGCGGCGCTCAGTAATGTTGGTAACCGCTCGCCCTTGCTCGGGCGTGAAAATGTAGCATCGTACGCCTCTCGTACGGTCCTGCCGACCTCGGCAGCGGTCGAAGTGGAGATGTGACGATGGATGGTGAAGGGACCCAATCCCTAGTGAAGGCCCGTCCGGCCGGGTGAGAGCCCGTGCTCGGCGGCCTATGAAATTTTAGTTGGCGGCCACTCGGTCGGCCAACGGAGCAAAGCAAGTCTGTGTCCCGCAGGCCGCACTCGTCGGCGGCGGGCTACGACGCTCGGTTTCGGCTCTCGAGCCAGCCAGCTCCCGTTGATCCTGCCAGTAGTCATATGCTTGTCTCAAAGATTAAGCCATGCATGTCTCAGTGCAAGCCAAATTAAGGTGAAACCGCGAATGGCTCATTAAATCAGTTATGGTTCCTTAGATCGTACCACTTTACTTGGATAACTGTGGTAATTCTAGAGCTAATACATGCAAACAGAGTCCCGACCAGAAGTGGAAGGGACGCTTTTATTAGATCAAAATCA
>NW_027130084.1:55000-65000 GCF_040414725.1 Anabrus simplex
GCATTCGTGGACAGGGTGAAGCTCGGTTAACTTCAAGGAACCCGAAGGGCCAAAACGGCGTGAGTAGCCCTGCCTATCTTAATGTGGCCAGGCGCGGGTAAACGGCGGGAGTAGCCTGGACTCTCTTAAGGTACGCGGCAGCTGTAATCGCTCAATGCCTAGCCCTGCCTATCTTAATGTGACCAGGCGCGGGTAAACGGCGGGAGTAGATGGGACTGTCTTAAGGTACCCGGCAGCTGTAATCGCTCAAAGCATAGCCCTGCCTATGTTAATGTGGCCAGGCGCGGGTAAACGGCGGGAGTAGATGGGACTCTCTTCAGGTACCCGGCAGCTGTAATCGCTCACAGCATAGCCCTGCCTGTCTTAATGTGGCCAGGCGCGGGTAAACGGCGGGAGTAGCCTGGACTCTCTTAAGGTACCCGAGCGCGTGTAAACGGCGGGAGTAGATGGGACTCTCTTAAGGTACCCGGCAGCTATAATCGCTCATAGCATAGCCCTGCCTATCTTAATGTGGCCAGGCGCGGGTAAACGGCGGGAGTAACCTGGACTCTCTTAAGGTACCCGGCAGCTATAATCGATCATAGCATAGCCCTGCCTATCTTAATGTGGCCAGGCGCGGGTAAACGGCGGGAGTAACCTGGACTCTCTTAAGGTACCCGATCGCGGGGTAAACGGCGGGAGTAGATGGGTCTCTCTTAAGGTACCCGGCAGCTGTAATCGCTCACAGCATAGCCCTGCCTGTCTTAATGTGGCCAGGCGCGGGTAAACGGCGGAGTAACCTGGACTCTCTTAAGGTACCCGATCGCGGGTAAACGGCGGGAGTAGATGGGACTCTCTTAAGGTACGCGGGGTCTGTAATCGCTCAATGCGTAGCCCTGCCAATCTTATTCTGGCCAGGCGCGTGTAAACGGCGGGAGTAGATGGGACTCTCTTAAGGTACCCGGCAGCTGTAATCGCTCACAGCATAGCCCTGCCTGTCTTAATGTGGCCAGGCGCGGGTAAACGGCGGGAGTAGCCTGGACTCTCTTAAGGTACCCGAGCGCGTGTAAACGGCGGGAGTAGATGGGACTCTTAAGGTACCCGGCAGCTGTAATCGCTCACAGCATAGCCCTGCCTGTCTTAATGTGGCCAGGCGCGGGGGTAAACGGCGGGAGTAACCTGGACTCTCTTAAGGTACCCGATCGCGGGTAAACGGCGGGAGTAGATGGGACTCTCTTAAGGTACGCGGGGTCTGTAATCGCTCAATGCGTAGCCCTGCCTATCTTAATGTGGCCAGGCGCGGGTAAACGGCGGGAGTAACCTGGACTCTCTTAAGGTACCCGATCGCGGGTAAACGGCGGGAGTAGATGGGACTCTCTTCAGGTACCCGGCAGCTGTAATCGCTCACAGCATAGCCCTGCCTGTCTTAATGTGGCCAGGCGCGGGTAAACGGCGGGAGTAGCCTGGACTCTCTTAAGGTACCCGAGCGCGTGGTAAACGGCGGGAGTAGATGGGACTCTCTTAAGGTACCCGGCAGCTATAATCGCTCATAGCATAGCCCTGCCTATCTTAATGTGGCCAGGCGCGGGTAAACGGCGGGGAGTAACCTGGACTCTCTTAAGGTACCCGGCAGCTATAATCGATCATAGCATAGCCCTGCCTATCTTAATGTGGCCAGGCGCGGGTAAACGGCGGGAGTAACCTGGACTCTCTTAAGGTACCCGATCGCGGGTAAACGGCGGGAGTAGATGGGTCTCTCTTAAGGTACCCGGCAGCTGTAATCGCTCACAGCATAGCCCTGCCTGTCTTAATGTGGCCAGGGCGGGTAAACGGCGGGAGTAACCTGGACTCTCTTAAGGTACCCGATCGCGGGTAAACGGCGGGAGTAGATGGGACTCTCTTAAGGTACGCGGGGTCTGTAATCGCTCAATGCGTAGCCCTGCCAATCTTATTCTGGCAGGCGCGTGTAAACGGCGGGAGTAGATGGGACTCTCTTAAGGTACCCGGCAGCTGTAATCGCTCACAGCATAGCCCTGCCTGTCTTAATGTGGCCAGGCGCGGGTAAACGGCGGAGTAGCCTGGACTCTCTTAAGGTACCCGAGCGCGTGTAAACGGCGGGAGTAGATGGGACTCTCTTAAGGTACCCGGCAGCTGTAATCGCTCACAGCATAGCCCTGCCTGTCTTAATGTGGCCAGGCGCGGGTAAACGGCGGGAGTAACCTGGACTCTCTTAAGGTACCCGATCGCGGGTAAACGGCGGGAGTAGATGGGACTCTCTTAAGGTACGCGGGGTCTGTAATCGCTCAATGCGTAGCCCTGCCTATCTTAATGTGGCCAGGCGCGGGTAAACGGCGGGAGTAACCTGGACTCTCATAAGGTACCCGATCGCGGGTAAACGGCGGGAGTAGATGGGACTCTCTTAAGGTACGCGGGGTCTGTAATCGCTCAATGCGTAGCCCTGCCAATCTTATTCTGGCCAGGCGCGTGTAAACGGCGGGAGTAGATGGGACTCTCTTAAGGTACCCGGCAGCTGTAATCGCTCACAGCATAGCCCTGCCTGTCTTAATGTGGCCAGGCGCGGGTAAACGGCGGGAGTAGCCTGGACTCTCTTAAGGTACCCGAGCGCGTGTAAACGGCGGGAGTAGATGGGACTCTCTTAAGGTACCCGGCAGCTGTAATCGCTCAAAGCATAGCCCTGCCTATGTTAATGTGGCCAGGCGCGGGTAAACGGCGGGAGTAGATGGGACTCTCTTAAGGTACCCGGCAGCTGTAATCGCTCACAGCATAGCCCTGCCTGTCTTAATGTGGCCAGGCGCGGGTAAACGGCGGGAGTAACCTGGACTCTCTTAAGGTACCCGATCGCGGGTAAACGGCGGGAGTAGATGGGACTCTCTTAAGGTACCCGATCGCGGGTAAACGGCGGGAGTAGATGGGACTCTCTTAAGGTACGCGGGGTCTGTAATCGCTCAATGCGTAGCCCTGCCAATCTTATTCTGGCCAGGCGCGTGTAAACGGCGGGAGTAGATGGGACTCTCTTAAGGTACCCGGCAGCTGTAATCGCTCACAGCATAGCCCTGCCTGTCTTAATGTGGCCAGGCGCGGGTAAACGGCGGGAGTAGCCTGGACTCTCTTAAGGTACCCGAGCGCGTGTAAACGGCGGAGTAGATGGGACTCTCTTAAGGTACGCGGGGTCTGTAATCGCTCAATGCGTAGCCCTGCCTATCTTAATGTGGCCAGGCGCGGGTAAACGCGGGAGTAGATGGGACTCTCTTAAGGTACCCGATCGCGGGTAAACGGCGGGAGTAGATGGGACTCTCTTAAGGTACCCGGCAGCTGTAATCGCTCACAGCATAGCCCTGCCTGTCTTAATGTGGCCAGGCGCGGGTAAACGGCGGGAGTAACCTGGACTCTCTTAAGGTACCCGATCGCGGTAAACGGCGGGAGTAGATGGGACTCTCTTAAGGTACGCGGGGTCTGTAATCGCTCAATGCGTAGCCCTGCCTATCTTAATGTGGCCAGGCGCGGGTAAACGGCGGGAGTAACCTGGACTCTCTTAAGGTACCCGATCGCGGGTAAACGGCGGGAGTAGATGGGACTCTCTTAAGGTACGCGGGGTCTGTAATCGCTCAATGCGTAGCCCTGCCTATCTTAATGTGGCCAGGCGCGGGGTAAACGGCGGGAGTAACCTGGACTCTCTTTAGGTACCCGATCGCGTGTATACGGCGGGAGTAGATGGGACTCTCTTAAGGTACGCGACGGCTGCAATCGCTCAAAGCGCGGTAAACAAAATACTACAACCTTCATTTCGGGTGCAAAGGTGGCCTGGCGTGGAGCTAACCACTGAGTAGCATTCGGGGCCCGGGTGTAGCTCGGTTGATCTGCAGGGACCTGAGTGGGTGAAAACGGCGGGAGTAGCCCTGCCTATCTTATCGTAGCCGTGAGTGCGTATCCGACGGGGCAATCCAATTTACCGGTAATTATAAGTGAGAGTTTTGTCATGGTGATGATTATTTTATTATTGTTGTTGTTATTATTATTATTATTATTATTATTATTATTATTATAATTATTTTTTATTATATGTATGAATTACTCGGATTCATTTATGTCATCAGTATGATTACTAAATTTATTAATAATAGTGTTTGTGGTCGTAGGCCGAGGCTTGGGTGACTGTCATTACGTGGAACGACGTCGAGAAGCTTCCGCGCCGGTCGGGCAGCTCTGACGGCCAGGGCAGCTGCCATCGCGGATAAGCTGATGGCTGGAATGGTCGGGCTGACATGCTCCGCGAGGCTGCTGGCCGGGAGGAGAGCCGCGCTGGCCGAGGAAGTATAGCTTCCGTCGTCGGCAACGTGATCGGCTGAAATGCTGCCAGCTAGGGTGAGTGAGTGAATGATTCATTATTAGTAGTCAAGATTTATTGCATGGGGAGATATTTTCAGTGTTGTGCATGGCAACAAAAACTTTAGTTAATGTGACATTCTCATGTATAATGTGTATTTCATAATTACAGGTTATAAAATTAATCTGAATGTATTTACTCGAGAAGAAAATCTCTAAAACTTATAGTTTTATGCAAATTTTAAAGAGAATCCTTCGCCGCGAATTGTGCGTCGGAATTATCTTTATTATTATGATTATTATTTTGTTTTAGTTGTACTGTGATTTCCGTGGAGCAGATTGGGGAGATGCGCTTTCGGTCGAAGGGGGGGGGGGGATGCTGGCGAACCGACTTATTAGGATCAAGTAAATTTATCTAAATTTGAGAATGTTTCATTTTCTCTCTTTACTGAATAAGGTAACGAACAAAAAATATAGCATTTTTGCCATTATCATCGTCATCACCGTACGAATCGCCATCAACACTGTAAATACTATCTCTGCAATGCGGAAACTGCACGCTCGCGGGATACATGAAAGGAGGAATTAAAAGACAAAACGAAGAGAAGAAGGAGAAGGGAATTTTAAGACCCGGTAATTCCTTCTTATGCTTTAATCTTCCTTAAGAAGTAGGTGTAGATAAGGAATAAGAAGGGTAAGAGAGGAGGAGGAGAAGGAGAACTAATGACCCTCCTGTATAGCATTCTCTTCTTGTTCTTCAGTCTTCCGTAAGGAGAAAAGAAAAGAAGATAACGAAGGAGCAGAAGGAAAGTAGAAGAGGAAGAGGAAGGACCATTTAAAAGACCATCCTCTATGTTTTCTCTTCTTCTTTTCCAATCTTTCCTGAGAAGATGTTAAGGAATAATAATCATCATAAGCAGGAGAAGAAAATGAAGAAGAAGAAGAAGAAGAGAAAACTAGGAGGAAGCAGAATTGTAAGAACTTCCTGTATATTTTTCTCTTCTTGTTCTTCAACGTTCCTCAAGTAGAAGAAGGGGAAGAAGAAGAAAAAACAATAGGAATACTTTTGGACCACCCCTCTATATTATCTCTTCTTGTTCTTCAGTCTTTGTAAAGAAGAAGGTAACGAAGAAGAAGAAGAGAAAAAGACAAGGTTTAAGCAGATTTTTAAGACCCTCTTGTATATTTTCTCTTCCTCTCCAATCTTCCTAATAAGTAATATGATGATGTTGTAGAGAAAGAATAAGAAGAATAAGAAGAGAAAACGGCAAGGAGGAAGGAACGTTTTAAGACCCTCCTGTTTATTTTCTCTTCTTGTTCTCCTATCTTCCTTAAGAAGACGTTAACGGAGAAGAAGAGAAAGACAAGGTGGAAGCAGAATTTTAAGACACTCCTGTATATTTTCTCTTCTTCTTCAATCTTTCTAAAAAGTAGTATGATGATGTTAAGGAAAATGTAGAAGAAGAAGAAGAAGAAGAAGAAGAAGAAGAAGAAGAGATAACGACATGGAGGAATGAATGTTTTAAGACCCTCCTGTATATTTTCTCTACTTGTTCAGTCCTCCTTAAGAAGAAGAGGAAAAGAGAAATTACAAAGAATTACAAGAAGAGAAGAAGAACCATACGAACGACGATTTTTTAAACTTAGTTTAGTGCAAATTTAAAACAGAATTATTCGCCGCGAATTGTGCTTCGGAATTATCTTTATTATTATGATTATTATTTTGTTTTAGTTGTACTGTGATTTCCGTGGAGCAGACTGGGGAGATGCGCATTGGGTCGAAAGGGAGGGGGCTGGTGAACCGACTTATTAGGATCAAGTAAATATACTAAAATTTGAGAATATTTTATTTTCTCTCTTTACTGAATAAGGTAACGAACAAAAAAATAGAGCACTTTTGCCATCATCATCATCACCGTACGAATCGTCATCAACACTGTAAATACTATCCCTGCAATGCGGAAACTGCACGCTCGCGGGATACATGCTAGGAGGAATTAAAAGATAAAACGAAGAGAAGGAGAAGGGAATTTTAAGACCCGCTAAATCCTTCTTATTCTTCAATCTTCCTTAAGAAGTAGGTGTTGATAAGGAATAAGAAGAAGAGGGGTAAGAGAGGAGGAGAAAGGAGAATTTTTGACCCTCCTGTATAGCATTCTCTTCTTGTTCTTCAGTCATCCTTACAGAGAAAAGAAAAGAAAAGAAAAGAAAAGAAAAGAAAAGAAAAGAAAAGAAAAGAAAACTAGAGAAGTTAACGTACGATCCGAGAGATGTTTATTTGGAAGGGTGTGGGCTGTGAAATTAGGGAAATGGTGGATGATTTTAAATCTTGCTTGCTTAGTAAGCCCACCTTGTCCACTAAGCTTGGGCTATTGTCATAGCATCAACCGTCTCGACCCATGGAATGCCTATGGACTATGTCGGACCGTTACCACAATCAAAGGGGAACGGAAACAAATTCATTAATAATATTAGTAACAAAGCAGAAGAAGAAGAAGGGGAGGGGGAAGGAGAACTTTAGGACCCTTGTCACGCGACAAGGGTGCAATACATTACAGGCAATAAATACACAGAAACAAAAAAAACAAAACTTTAGACAAACAATCACTAATCTACGCCCCTTAAACTACCAACCACATACCCTTCTAATTTAGTGGCGTCACACAGGCGGATAACCATGCCATGGGCAACGCCACCGTACACTAAACAAACCATATCTACTATAAAACCACTAACTCCAGTACTCTAACTAATTTGGAGGCGCTGCAGAGGCGGTTAACCAGACCGTAAGCAGCACCACTCTTCACTACTCTAACTTGGTGTCGCAGTAGAGGCGGAAAGCCGGACCGTAAGCTGCACCACCCTTCGCTAAATCTAAAGTTATACTGCATACATCTAAAAACAAAAGCAAAAAGGAAAGCAACTGGCTGATCACGGCATCCCCTGGTAATGAGGGAACCCCTTCCACCCATGATGCCGCTATCAGCCACAGCCGTGGGTCAGATGACATACCCACCTAAACCTCTATCGCAATGTGTTCCTTCACATTCTTTGCGTGGCGAATCGCTGAGCTGGAACCCAGTCCATCATGCAATTGCCCCGTCTACTAGTCTGCGTCGTCTCATTACACATTGCCTACTCCCTGCTGTTCCACCATAACCTCGGAACTATTATTATTATTGTGACGGAGAAATCCTTGGAGCAGAAAGAGGTGAAAGAAGGTGCTGGGTGGAATGGGTCTAACTACTATACCAAAAATTAACTTAAAACTTTAACATAGGTTACATTTCTTTTAGAATCTCAAACTTAACACACTTTTCACTTGGTGAACTAATAAAGTGACAGGTACAAATAGCCATCTTGAAACAATAACTGGAAAACCCCAGATTAGGGAATTTTACAGATCGGGGCTTCAAGCTCTTAGTTTACAAATTCTGAGATACCAGATCCGGTTTACAAAATTTTGCAAACTCTCTTATGTTTAGACAATTTAAGAGCACTTTGCTCCAACAACTTCACAGCCTTCCAGAGAAGCACCTCAATATTGCAGTTGAATTTAGGAAACACGGTAAAAGAGCTTACCTGTTCTCCAACTTTAACTAATCACTTACAGCTCGCTAAGGGCAAACTTACACAACCCCTTACAATATCTGGCCTCTCCAGGCACAATTTACAATTAACAAAAGTTAGTACGCAGGGGTATCTAATAGCCAACCTACTGGACCTTTGTGGAATAAGAATAACGGGTTAAATTAATGGCCCGAACACAAAATGAATGGACGCGTATACTCCTAGATATTGAAGAATAAAATCCTAACGGGGCTCCCGGCCCAGTGATACAGGGGCTAAGCCCAATCTACTGTGGTGACTCGAATGGAGGTTAATTTAATACATTACAGGAAAGAAAAACAGTCACAAAATCGTAGTCGCCTCAAACTAAGTTGAAGGGAACTCGAGATGGTGAAGCACTCTCTATCCGCGGTTTGCAGTTGAAAACTTTATGAAATTTTACAAAAGCTGAACGAAAATTTACATTTCAGGAAAGGTTGGTTACATAATTAGAAATAAGGACCTTCCCCTCGTGTAAGTCTGCGGAGGTAGCTACAGAAAAATAAGTCTGGTGGTCATTACCTTGGCTGTTGGTCTGCTCGGTCTGTCTTAACACACACGCACGCGCGCGCGCGCGCGCACACACACACGTTCGCACGCACGCACGCACGCACGCACACACACGCGCACACACACAAATGTACTTTAAAGGTTGTTGTCTTCCCTATACAGCTCTAACGGAGGATGAACGATTTATCTTGTTTGGAAAATTCGTGAACTATCTCGGAAAAACTTTTTAATTTGAAGGTGCTCATTTTTTATCCGGATGGCCGCTTGTAGGGGGTAAAGGGTTGGAAATAGATGTATGCCGTCGCGGACATTTTTGTACAGCTTTTTACGCTCTACAATTCGTACGCTTACACCTTGGGCCTAACGCTGACAGTTCAGGCAGCGTAAGCGAAGAAAGCTTTCGGTCGCGACCTTTTCCCTAATCTCTTCTTAATTACTTTCTATTTGGCATTAAATCCATCATCACGCAGTGCACCCGTCCGGATTACATCACCCTGGAATGGTTATCGTAATTTACGATACCACTTCACATCGCCATATGGGTCGCACCCGCACGCGGACTGCCCAGTTTGGTCGAAGCGGCGGCCGGGCGCTGGCGCTGTGGAGGCCATTTTGTGATCTGCCGGACCCCCTTAGTACCCTGAGATACTCGCCGCCCGATACACTGAGAGCGGCAGCTTGCCTGCCCGCGACTGCAATGCTGCGAGCCTCTGCACACCCAGTGTTCATGCTCATATGCGGCGCTCAGTAATGTTGGTAACCGCTCGCCCTTGCTCGGGCGTGAAAATGTAGCATCGTACGCCTCTCGTACGGTCCTGCCGACCTCGGCAGCGGTCGAAGTGGAGATGTGACGATGGATGGTGAAGGGACCCGATCCCTAGTGAAGGCCCGTCCGGCCGGGTGAGAGCCCGTGCTCGGCGGCCTATGAAATTTTAGTTGGCGGCCACTCGGTCGGCCAACGGAGCAAAGCAAGTCTGTGTCCCGCAGGCCGCACTCGTCGGCGGCGGGCTACGACGCTCGGTTTCGGCTCTCGAGCCAGCCAGCTCCCTGGTTGATCCTGCCAGTAGTCATATGCTTGTCTCAAAGATTAAGCCATGCATGTCTCAGTGCAAGCCAAATTAAGGTGAAACCGCGAATGGCTCATTAAATCAGTTATGGTTCCTTAGATCGTACCACTTTACTTGGATAACTGTGGTAATTCTAGAGCTAATACATGCAAACAGAGTCCCGACCAGAAGTGGAAGGGACGCTTTTATTAGATCAAAATCAATCGGTCGGCTCGTCCGGTCCGTTTGCCTTGGTGACTCTGAATAACTTTGGGCTGATCGCACGGTCCTCGTACCGGCGACGCATCTTTCAAATGTCTGCCTTATCAACTGTCGATGGTAGGTTCTGCGCCTACCATGGTTGTAACGGGTAACGGGGAATCAGGGTTCGATTCCGGAGAGGGAGCCTGAGAAACGGCTACCACATCCAAGGAAGGCAGCAGGCGCGCAAATTACCCACTCCCGGCACGGGGAGGTAGTGACGAAAAATAACGATACGGGACTCATCCGAG
>NW_027130084.1:72500-80000 GCF_040414725.1 Anabrus simplex
AAGGTACCCGGCAGCTGTAATCGCTCAAAGCATAGCCCTGCCTATCTTATTGTGGCCAGGCGCGGGTAAACGGCGGGAGTAGCCTGGACTCTCTTAAGGTACCCGGCAGCTATAATCGCTCATAGCATAGCCCTGCCTATCTTAATGTGGCCAGGCGCGGGTAAACGGCGGGAGTAACCTGGACTCTCTTAAGGTACCCGATCGCGGGTAAACGGCGGGAGTAGATGGGACTCTCTTAAGGTACGCGGGGTCTGTAATCGCTCAATGCGTAGCCCTGCCTATCTTAATGTGGCCAGGCGCGGGTAAACGGCGGGAGTAACCTGGACTCTCTTAAGGTACCCGGCAGCTGTAATCGCTCAAAGCATAGCCCTGCCAATCTTATTCTGGCCAGGCGCGTGTAAACGGCGGGAGTAGATGGGACTCTCTTAAGGTACCCGGCAGCTGTAATCGCTCACAGCATAGCCCTGCCTGTCTTAATGTGGCCAGGCGCGGGTAAACGGCGGGAGTAGCCTGGACTCTCTTAAGGTACCCGAGCGCGTGTAAACGGCGGGAGTAGATGGGACTCTCTTAAGGTACCCGGCAGCTATAATCGCTCATAGCATAGCCCTGCCTATCTTAATGTGGCCAGGCGCGGGTAAACGGCGGGAGTAACCTGGACTCTCTTAAGGTACCCGGCAGCTATAATCGATCATAGCATAGCCCTGCCTACCTTAATGTGGCCAGGCGCGGGTAAACGGCATGAGTAGCCCTGCCTATCTTAATGTGGCCAGGCGCGGGTAAACGGCGGGAGTAGCCTGGACTCTCTTAAGGTACCCGATCGCGTGTAAACGGCGGGAGTAGATGGGACTCTCTTAAGGTACGCGGGGGCTGTAATCGCTCAATGCGTAGCCCTGCCTATCGTAATGTGGCCAGGCGCGGGTAAACGGCGGGAGTAACCTGGACTCTCTTAAGGTACCCGGCAGCTATAATCGCTCATAGCATAGCCCTGCCTATCTTAATGTGGCCAGGCGCGGGTAAACGGCGGGAGTAACCTGGACTCTCTTAAGGTACCCGGCAGCTATAATCGATCATAGCATAGCCCTGCCTACCTTAATGTGGCCAGGCGCGGGTAAACGGCATGAGTAGCCCTGCCTATCTTAATGTGGCCAGGCGCGGGTAAACGGCGGGAGTAGCCTGGACTCTCTTAAGGTACCCGATCGCGGGTAAACGGCGGGAGTAGATGGGACTCTCTTAAGGTACGCGGGGGCTGTAATCGCTCAATGCGTAGCCCTGCCTATCGTAATGTGGCCAGGCGCGGGTAAACGGCGGGAGTAACCTGGACTCTCTTAAGGTACCCGGCAGCTATAATCGATCATAGCATAGCCCTGCCTATCTTAATGTGGCCAGGCGCGGGTAAACGGCGGGAGTAACCTGGACTCTCTTAAGGTACCCGATCGCGGGTAAACGGCGGGAGTAGATGGGACTCTCTTAAGGTACGCGGGGTCTGTAATCGCTCAATGCGTAGCCCTGCCTATCTTAATGTGGCCAGGCGCGGGTAAACGGCGGGAGTAACCTGGACTCTCTTTAGGTACCCGATCGCGTGTATACGGCGGGAGTAGATGGGACTCTCTTAAGGTACGCGACGGCTGTAATCGCTCAAAGCGCGGTAAACAAAATACTACAACCTTCATTTCGGGTGCAAAGGTGGCCTGGCGTGGAGCTAACCACTGAGTAGCATTCGGGGCCCGGGTGTAGCTCGGTTGATCTGCAGGGACCTGAGTGGGTGAAAACGGCGGGAGTAGCCCTGCCTATCTTATCGTAGCCGTGAGTGCGTATCCGACGGGGCAATCCAATTTACCGGTAATTATAAGTGAGAGTTTTGTCATGGTGATGATTATTTTATTATTGTTGTTGTTATTATTATTATTATTATTATTATTATTATAATTATTTTTTATTATATGTATGAATTACTCGGATTCATTTATGTCATCAGTATGATTACTAAATTTATTAATAATAGTGTTTGTGGTCGTAGGCCGAGGCTTGGGTGACTGTCATTACGTGGAACGACGTCGAGAAGCTTCCGCGCCGGTCGGGCAGCTCTGACGGCCAGGGCAGCTGCCATCGCGGATAAGCTGATGGCTGGAATGGTCGGGCTGACATGCTCCGCGAGGCTGCTGGCCGGGAGGAGAGCCGCGCTGGCCGAGGAAGTATAGCTTCCGTCGTCGGCAACGTGATCGGCTGAAATGCTGCCAGCTAGGGTGAGTGAGTGAATGATTCATTATTAGTAGTCAAGATTTATTGCATGGGGAGATATTTTCAGTGTTGTGCATGGCAACAAAAACTTTAGTTAATGTGACATTCTCATGTATAATGTGTATTTCATAATTACAGGTTATAAAATTAATCTGAATGTATTTACTCGAGAAGAAAATCTCTAAAACTTAGTTTTATGCAAATTTTAAAGAGAATCCTTCGCCGCGAATTGTGCGTCGGAATTATCTTTATTATTATGATTATTATTTTGTTTTAGTTGTACTGTGATTTCCGTGGAGCAGATTGGGGAGATGCGCTTTCGGTCGAAGGGGGGGGGGGGATGCTGGCGAACCGACTTATTAGGATCAAGTAAATTTATCTAAATTTGAGAATGTTTCATTTTCTCTCTTTACTGAATAAGGTAACGAACAAAAAATATAGCATTTTTGCCATTATCATCGTCATCACCGTACGAATCGCCATCAACACTGTAAATACTATCTCTGCAATGCGGAAACTGCACGCTCGCGGGATACATGAAAGGAGGAATTAAAAGACAAAACGAAGAGAAGAAGGAGAAGGGAATTTTAAGACCCGGTAATTCCTTCTTATGCTTTAATCTTCCTTAAGAAGTAGGTGTAGATAAGGAATAAGAAGGGTAAGAGAGGAGGAGGAAGGAGAACTAATGACCCTCCTGTATAGCATTCTCTTCTTGTTCTTCAGTCTTCCGTAAGGAGAAAAGAAAAGAAGATAACGAAGGAGCAGAAGGAAAGTAGAAGAGGAAGAGGAAGGACCATTTAAAAGACCATCCTCTATGTTTTCTCTTCTTCTTTTCCAATCTTTCCTGAGAAGATGTTAAGGAATAATAATCATCATAAGCAGGAGAAGAAAATGAAGAAGAAGAAGAAGAAGAGAAAACTAGGAGGAAGCAGAATTGTAAGAACTTCCTGTATATTTTTCTCTTCTTGTTCTTCAACGTTCCTCAAGTAGAAGAAGGGGAAGAAGAAGAAAAAACAATAGGAATACTTTTGGACCACCCCTCTATATTATCTCTTCTTGTTCTTCAGTCTTTGTAAAGAAGAAGGTAACGAAGAAGAAGAAGAGAAAAAGACAAGGTTTAAGCAGATTTTTAAGACCCTCTTGTATATTTTCTCTTCCTCTCCAATCTTCCTAATAAGTAATATGATGATGTTGTAGAGAAAGAATAAGAAGAATAAGAAGAGAAAACGGCAAGGAGGAAGGAACGTTTTAAGACCCTCCTGTTTATTTTCTCTTCTTGTTCTCCTATCTTCCTTAAGAAGACGTTAACGGAGAAGAAGAGAAAGACAAGGTGGAAGCAGAATTTTAAGACACTCCTGTATATTTTCTCTTCTTCTTCAATCTTTCTAAAAAGTAGTATGATGATGTTAAGGAAAATGTAGAAGAAGAAGAAGAAGAAGAAGAAGAAGAAGAAGAAGAAGAAGAGATAACGACATGGAGGAATGAATGTTTTAAGACCCTCCTGTATATTTTCTCTACTTGTTCAGTCCTCCTTAAGAAGAAGAGGAAAAGAGAAATTACAAAGAATTACAAGAAGAGAAGAAGAACCATACGAACGACGATTTTTTAAACTTAGTTTAGTGCAAATTTAAAACAGAATTATTCGCCGCGAATTGTGCTTCGGAATTATCTTTATTATTATGATTATTATTTTGTTTTAGTTGTACTGTGATTTCCGTGGAGCAGACTGGGGAGATGCGCATTGGGTCGAAAGGGAGGGGGCTGGTGAACCGACTTATTAGGATCAAGTAAATATACTAAAATTTGAGAATATTTTATTTTCTCTCTTTACTGAATAAGGTAACGAACAAAAAAATAGAGCACTTTTGCCATCATCATCATCACCGTACGAATCGTCATCAACACTGTAAATACTATCCCTGCAATGCGGAAACTGCACGCTCGCGGGATACATGCTAGGAGGAATTAAAAGATAAAACGAAGAGAAGGAGAAGGGAATTTTAAGACCCGCTAAATCCTTCTTATTCTTCAATCTTCCTTAAGAAGTAGGTGTTGATAAGGAATAAGAAGAAGAGGGGTAAGAGAGGAGGAGAAAGGAGAATTTTTGACCCTCCTGTATAGCATTCTCTTCTTGTTCTTCAGTCATCCTTACAGAGAAAAGAAAAGAAAAGAAAAGAAAAGAAAAGAAAAGAAAAGAAAAGAAAAGAAAACTAGAGAAGTTAACGTACGATCCGAGAGATGTTTATTTGGAAGGGTGTGGGCTGTGAAATTAGGGAAATGGTGGATGATTTTAAATCTTGCTTGCTTAGTAAGCCCACCTTGTCCACTAAGCTTGGGCTATTGTCATAGCATCAACCGTCTCGACCCATGGAATGCCTATGGACTATGTCGGACCGTTACCACAATCAAAGGGGAACGGAAACAAATTCATTAATAATATTAGTAACAAAGCAGAAGAAGAAGAAGGGGAGGGGGAAGGAGAACTTTAGGACCCTTGTCACGCGACAAGGGTGCAATACATTACAGGCAATAAATACACAGAAACAAAAAAAACAAAACTTTAGACAAACAATCACTAATCTACGCCCCTTAAACTACCAACCACATACCCTTCTAATTTAGTGGCGTCACACAGGCGGATAACCATGCCATGGGCAACGCCACCGTACACTAAACAAACCATATCTACTATAAAACCACTAACTCCAGTACTCTAACTAATTTGGAGGCGCTGCAGAGGCGGTTAACCAGACCGTAAGCAGCACCACTCTTCACTACTCTAACTTGGTGTCGCAGTAGAGGCGGAAAGCCGGACCGTAAGCTGCACCACCCTTCGCTAAATCTAAAGTTATACTGCATACATCTAAAAACAAAAGCAAAAAGGAAAGCAACTGGCTGATCACGGCATCCCCTGGTAATGAGGGAACCCCTTCCACCCATGATGCCGCTATCAGCCACAGCCGTGGGTCAGATGACATACCCACCTAAACCTCTATCGCAATGTGTTCCTTCACATTCTTTGCGTGGCGAATCGCTGAGCTGGAACCCAGTCCATCATGCAATTGCCCCGTCTACTAGTCTGCGTCGTCTCATTACACATTGCCTACTCCCTGCTGTTCCACCATAACCTCGGAACTATTATTATTATTGTGACGGAGAAATCCTTGGAGCAGAAAGAGGTGAAAGAAGGTGCTGGGTGGAATGGGTCTAACTACTATACCAAAAATTAACTTAAAACTTTAACATAGGTTACATTTCTTTTAGAATCTCAAACTTAACACACTTTTCACTTGGTGAACTAATAAAGTGACAGGTACAAATAGCCATCTTGAAACAATAAACTGGAAAACCCCAGATTAGGGAATTTTACAGATCGGGGCTTCAAGCTCTTAGTTTACAAATTCTGAGATACCAGATCCGGTTTACAAAATTTTGCAAACTCTCTTATGTTTAGACAATTTAAGAGCACTTTGCTCCAACAACTTCACAGCCTTCCAGAGAAGCACCTCAATATTGCAGTTGAATTTAGGAAACACGGTAAAAGAGCTTACCTGTTCTCCAACTTTAACTAATCACTTACAGCTCGCTAAGGGCAAACTTACACAACCCCTTACAATATCTGGCCTCTCCAGGCACAATTTACAATTAACAAAAGTTAGTACGCAGGGGTATCTAATAGCCAACCTACTGGACCTTTGTGGAATAAGAATAACGGGTTAAATTAATGGCCCGAACACAAAATGAATGGACGCGTATACTCCTAGATATTGAAGAATAAAATCCTAACGGGGCTCCCGGCCCAGTGATACAGGGGCTAAGCCCAATCTACTGTGGTGACTCGAATGGAGGTTAATTTAATACATTACAGGAAAGAAAAACAGTCACAAAATCGTAGTCGCCTCAAACTAAGTTGAAGGGAACTCGAGATGGTGAAGCACTCTCTATCCGCGGTTTGCAGTTGAAAACTTTATGAAATTTTACAAAAGCTGAACGAAAATTTACATTTCAGGAAAGGTTGGTTACATAATTAGAAATAAGGACCTTCCCCTCGTGTAAGTCTGCGGAGGTAGCTACAGAAAAATAAGTCTGGTGGTCATTACCTTGGCTGTTGGTCTGCTCGGTCTGTCTTAACACACACGCACGCGCGCGCGCGCGCGCACACACACACGTTCGCACGCACGCACGCACGCACGCACACACGCGCACACACACAAATGTACTTTAAAGGTTGTTGTCTTCCCTATACAGCTCTAACGGAGGATGAACGATTTATCTTGTTTGGAAAATTCGTGAACTATCTCGGAAAAACTTTTTAATTTGAAGGTGCTCATTTTTTATCCGGATGGCCGCTTGTAGGGGGTAAAGGGTTGGAAATAGATGTATGCCGTCGCGGACATTTTTGTACAGCTTTTTACGCTCTACAATTCGTACGCTTACACCTTGGGCCTAACGCTGACAGTTCAGGCAGCGTAAGCGAAGAAAGCTTTCGGTCGCGACCTTTTCCCTAATCTCTTCTTAATTACTTTCTATTTGGCATTAAATCCATCATCACGCAGTGCACCCGTCCGGATTACATCACCCTGGAATGGTTATCGTAATTTACGATACCACTTCACATCGCCATATGGGTCGCACCCGCACGCGGACTGCCCAGTTTGGTCGAAGCGGCGGCCGGGCGCTGGCGCTGTGGAGGCCATTTTGTGATCTGCCGGACCCCCTTAGTACCCTGAGATACTCGCCGCCCGATACACTGAGAGCGGCAGCTTGCCTGCCCGCGACTGCAATGCTGCGAGCCTCTGCACACCCAGTGTTCATGCTCATATGCGGCGCTCAGTAATGTTGGTAACCGCTCGCCCTTGCTCGGGCGTGAAAATGTAGCATCGTACGCCTCTCGTACGGTCCTGCCGACCTCGGCAGCGGTCGAAGTGGAGATGTGACGATGGATGGTGAAGGGACCCGATCCCTAGTGAAGGCCCGTCCGGCCGGGTGAGAGCCCGTGCTCGGCGGCCTATGAAATTTTAGTTGGCGGCCACTCGGTCGGCCAACGGAGCAAAGCAAGTCTGTGTCCCGCAGGCCGCACTCGTCGGCGGCGGGCTACGACGCTCGGTTTCGGCTCTCGAGCCAGCCAGCTCCCTGGTTGATCCTGCCAGTAGTCATATGCTTGTCTCAAAGATTAAGCCATGCATGTCTCAGTGCAAGCCAAATTAAGGTGAAACCGCGAATGGCTCATTAAATCAGTTATGGTTCCTTAGATCGTACCAC
>NW_027130084.1:87500-95969 GCF_040414725.1 Anabrus simplex
ATTCGGGGACAGGGTGTAGCTCGGTTGACCTCAAGGGACCCGAAGGGCGAAAACGGCGTGAGTAGCCCTGCCTATCTTAATGTGCCCAGGCGCGGGTAAACGGCGGGAGTAACCTGGACTCTCTTAAGGTACCCGATCGCGGGTAAACGGCGGGAGTAGATGGGACTCTCTTAAGGTACGCGGGGTCTGTAATCGCTCAATGCGTAGCCCTGCCTATCTTAATGTGGCCAGGCGCGGGTAAACGGCGGGAGTAACCTGGACTCTCTTAAGGTACCCGGCAGCTGTAATCGCTCAAAGCATAGCCCTGCCTAACTTATTGTGGCCAGGCGCGGGTAAACGGCGGGAGTAGCCTGGACTCTCTTAAGGTACCCGGCAGCTATAATCGCTCATAGCATAGCCCTGCCTATCTTAATGTGGCCAGGCGCGGGTAAACGGCGGGAGTAACCTGGACTCTCTTAAGGTACCCGATCGCGGGTAAACGGCGGGAGTAGATGGGACTCTCTTAAGGTACGCGGGGTCTGTAATCGCTCAATGCGTAGCCCTGCCTATCTTAATGTGGCCAGGCGCGGGTAAACGGCGGGAGTAACCTGGACTCTCTTAAGGTACCCGGCAGCTGTAATCGCTCAAAGCATAGCCCTGCCTATCTTATTGTGGCCAGGCGCGGGTAAACGGCGGGAGTAGCCTGGACTCTCTTAAGGTACCCGGCAGCTATAATCGCTCATAGCATAGCCCTGCCTATCTTAATGTGGCCAGGCGCGGGTAAACGGCGGGAGTAACCTGGACTCTCTTAAGGTACCCGATCGCGGGTAAACGGCGGGAGTAGATGGGACTCTCTTAAGGTACGCGGGGTCTGTAATCGCTCAATGCGTAGCCCTGCCTATCTTAATGTGGCCAGGCGCGGGTAAACGGCGGGAGTAACCTGGACTCTCTTAAGGTACCCGGCAGCTGTAATCGCTCAAAGCATAGCCCTGCCAATCTTATTCTGGCCAGGCGCGTGTAAACGGCGGGAGTAGATGGGACTCTCTTAAGGTACCCGGCAGCTGTAATCGCTCACAGCATAGCCCTGCCTGTCTTAATGTGGCCAGGCGCGGGTAAACGGCGGGAGTAGCCTGGACTCTCTTAAGGTACCCGAGCGCGTGTAAACGGCGGGAGTAGATGGGACTCTCTTAAGGTACCCGGCAGCTATAATCGCTCATAGCATAGCCCTGCCTATCTTAATGTGGCCAGGCGCGGGTAAACGGCGGGAGTAACCTGGACTCTCTTAAGGTACCCGGCAGCTATAATCGATCATAGCATAGCCCTGCCTACCTTAATGTGGCCAGGCGCGGGTAAACGGCATGAGTAGCCCTGCCTATCTTAATGTGGCCAGGCGCGGGTAAACGGCGGGAGTAGCCTGGACTCTCTTAAGGTACCCGATCGCGTGTAAACGGCGGGAGTAGATGGGACTCTCTTAAGGTACGCGGGGGCTGTAATCGCTCAATGCGTAGCCCTGCCTATCGTAATGTGGCCAGGCGCGGGTAAACGGCGGGAGTAACCAGGACTCTCTTAAGGTACCCGGCAGCTATAATCGCTCATAGCATAGCCCTGCCTATCTTAATGTGGCCAGGCGCGGGTAAACGGCGGGAGTAACCTGGACTCTCTTAAGGTACCCGGCAGCTATAATCGATCATAGCATAGCCCTGCCTACCTTAATGTGGCCAGGCGCGGGTAAACGGCATGAGTAGCCCTGCCTATCTTAATGTGGCCAGGCGCGGGTAAACGGCGGGAGTAGCCTGGACTCTCTTAAGGTACCCGATCGCGGGTAAACGGCGGGAGTAGATGGGACTCTCTTAAGGTACGCGGGGGCTGTAATCGCTCAATGCGTAGCCCTGCCTATCGTAATGTGGCCAGGCGCGGGTAAACGGCGGGAGTAACCTGGACTCTCTTAAGGTACCCGGCAGCTATAATCGATCATAGCATAGCCCTGCCTATCTTAATGTGGCCAGGCGCGGGTAAACGGCGGGAGTAACCTGGACTCTCTTAAGGTACCCGATCGCGGGTAAACGGCGGGAGTAGATGGGACTCTCTTAAGGTACGCGGGGTCTGTAATCGCTCAATGCGTAGCCCTGCCTATCTTAATGTGGCCAGGCGCGGGTAAACGGCGGGAGTAACCTGGACTCTCTTTAGGTACCCGATCGCGTGTATACGGCGGGAGTAGATGGGACTCTCTTAAGGTACGCGACGGCTGTAATCGCTCAAAGCGCGGTAAACAAAATACTACAACCTTCATTTCGGGTGCAAAGGTGGCCTGGCGTGGAGCTAACCACTGAGTAGCATTCGGGGCCCGGGTGTAGCTCGGTTGATCTGCAGGGACCTGAGTGGGTGAAAACGGCGGGAGTAGCCCTGCCTATCTTATCGTAGCCGTGAGTGCGTATCCGACGGGGCAATCCAATTTACCGGTAATTATAAGTGAGAGTTTTGTCATGGTGATGATTATTTTATTATTGTTGTTATTATTATTATTATTATTATTATTATTATAATTATTTTTTATTATATGTATGAATTACTCGGATTCATTTATGTCATCAGTATGATTACTAAATTTATTAATAATAGTGTTTGTGGTCGTAGGCCGAGGCTTGGGTGACTGTCATTACGTGGAACGACGTCGAGAAGCTTCCGCGCCGGTCGGGCAGCTCTGACGGCCAGGGCAGCTGCCATCGCGGATAAGCTGATGGCTGGAATGGTCGGGCTGACATGCTCCGCGAGGCTGCTGGCCGGGAGGAGAGCCGCGCTGGCCGAGGAAGTATAGCTTCCGTCGTCGGCAACGTGATCGGCTGAAATGCTGCCAGCTAGGGTGAGTGAGTGAATGATTCATTATTAGTAGTCAAGATTTATTGCATGGGGAGATATTTTCAGTGTTGTGCATGGCAACAAAAACTTTAGTTAATGTGACATTCTCATGTATAATGTGTATTTCATAATTACAGGTTATAAAATTAATCTGAATGTATTTACTCGAGAAGAAAATCTCTAAAACTTAGTTTTATGCAAATTTTAAAGAGAATCCTTCGCCGCGAATTGTGCGTCGGAATTATCTTTATTATTATGATTATTATTTTGTTTTAGTTGTACTGTGATTTCCGTGGAGCAGATTGGGGAGATGCGCTTTCGGTCGAAGGGGGGGGGGGGATGCTGGCGAACCGACTTATTAGGATCAAGTAAATTTATCTAAATTTGAGAATGTTTCATTTTCTCTCTTTACTGAATAAGGTAACGAACAAAAAATATAGCATTTTTGCCATTA
Source organism: Anabrus simplex (assembly GCF_040414725.1). NCBI lineage: Eukaryota > Metazoa > Arthropoda > Insecta > Orthoptera > Tettigoniidae > Anabrus > Anabrus simplex. The sequence goes on from NW_027130084.1 coordinate 90,790, forward strand.
TCATCGTCATCACCGTACGAATCGCCATCAACACTGTAAATACTATCTCTGCAATGCGGAAACTGCACGCTCGCGGGATACATGAAAGGAGGAATTAAAAGACAAAACGAAGAGAAGAAGGAGAAGGGAATTTTAAGACCCGGTAATTCCTTCTTATGCTTTAATCTTCCTTAAGAAGTAGGTGTAGATAAGGAATAAGAAGGGTAAGAGAGGAGGAGGAAGGAGAACTAATGACCCTCCTGTATAGCATTCTCTTCTTGTTCTTCAGTCTTCCGTAAGGAGAAAAGAAAAGAAGATAACGAAGGAGCAGAAGGAAAGTAGAAGAGGAAGAGGAAGGACCATTTAAAAGACCATCCTCTATGTTTTCTCTTCTTCTTTTCCAATCTTTCCTGAGAAGATGTTAAGGAATAATAATCATCATAAGCAGGAGAAGAAAATGAAGAAGAAGAAGAAGAAGAGAAAACTAGGAGGAAGCAGAATTGTAAGAACTTCCTGTATATTTTTCTCTTCTTGTTCTTCAACGTTCCTCAAGTAGAAGAAGGGGAAGAAGAAGAAAAAACAATAGGAATACTTTTGGACCACCCCTCTATATTATCTCTTCTTGTTCTTCAGTCTTTGTAAAGAAGAAGGTAACGAAGAAGAAGAAGAGAAAAAGACAAGGTTTAAGCAGATTTTTAAGACCCTCTTGTATATTTTCTCTTCCTCTCCAATCTTCCTAATAAGTAATATGATGATGTTGTAGAGAAAGAATAAGAAGAATAAGAAGAGAAAACGGCAAGGAGGAAGGAACGTTTTAAGACCCTCCTGTTTATTTTCTCTTCTTGTTCTCCTATCTTCCTTAAGAAGACGTTAACGGAGAAGAAGAGAAAGACAAGGTGGAAGCAGAATTTTAAGACACTCCTGTATATTTTCTCTTCTTCTTCAATCTTTCTAAAAAGTAGTATGATGATGTTAAGGAAAATGTAGAAGAAGAAGAAGAAGAAGAAGAAGAAGAAGAAGAAGAAGAGATAACGACATGGAGGAATGAATGTTTTAAGACCCTCCTGTATATTTTCTCTACTTGTTCAGTCCTCCTTAAGAAGAAGAGGAAAAGAGAAATTACAAAGAATTACAAGAAGAGAAGAAGAACCATACGAACGACGATTTTTTAAACTTAGTTTAGTGCAAATTTAAAACAGAATTATTCGCCGCGAATTGTGCTTCGGAATTATCTTTATTATTATGATTATTATTTTGTTTTAGTTGTACTGTGATTTCCGTGGAGCAGACTGGGGAGATGCGCATTGGGTCGAAAGGGAGGGGGCTGGTGAACCGACTTATTAGGATCAAGTAAATATACTAAAATTTGAGAATATTTTATTTTCTCTCTTTACTGAATAAGGTAACGAACAAAAAAATAGAGCACTTTTGCCATCATCATCATCACCGTACGAATCGTCATCAACACTGTAAATACTATCCCTGCAATGCGGAAACTGCACGCTCGCGGGATACATGCTAGGAGGAATTAAAAGATAAAACGAAGAGAAGGAGAAGGGAATTTTAAGACCCGCTAAATCCTTCTTATTCTTCAATCTTCCTTAAGAAGTAGGTGTTGATAAGGAATAAGAAGAAGAGGGGTAAGAGAGGAGGAGAAAGGAGAATTTTTGACCCTCCTGTATAGCATTCTCTTCTTGTTCTTCAGTCATCCTTACAGAGAAAAGAAAAGAAAAGAAAAGAAAAGAAAAGAAAAGAAAAGAAAAGAAAAGAAAACTAGAGAAGTTAACGTACGATCCGAGAGATGTTTATTTGGAAGGGTGTGGGCTGTGAAATTAGGGAAATGGTGGATGATTTTAAATCTTGCTTGCTTAGTAAGCCCACCTTGTCCACTAAGCTTGGGCTATTGTCATAGCATCAACCGTCTCGACCCATGGAATGCCTATGGACTATGTCGGACCGTTACCACAATCAAAGGGGAACGGAAACAAATTCATTAATAATATTAGTAACAAAGCAGAAGAAGAAGAAGGGGAGGGGGAAGGAGAACTTTAGGACCCTTGTCACGCGACAAGGGTGCAATACATTACAGGCAATAAATACACAGAAACAAAAAAAACAAAACTTTAGACAAACAATCACTAATCTACGCCCCTTAAACTACCAACCACATACCCTTCTAATTTAGTGGCGTCACACAGGCGGATAACCATGCCATGGGCAACGCCACCGTACACTAAACAAACCATATCTACTATAAAACCACTAACTCCAGTACTCTAACTAATTTGGAGGCGCTGCAGAGGCGGTTAACCAGACCGTAAGCAGCACCACTCTTCACTACTCTAACTTGGTGTCGCTGTAGAGGCGGAAAGCCGGACCGTAAGCTGCACCACCCTTCGCTAAATCTAAAGTTATACTGCATACATCTAAAAACAAAAGCAAAAAGGAAAGCAACTGGCTGATCACGGCATCCCCTGGTAATGAGGGAACCCCTTCCACCCATGATGCCGCTATCAGCCACAGCCGTGGGTCAGATGACATACCCACCTAAACCTCTATCGCAATGTGTTCCTTCACATTCTTTGCGTGGCGAATCGCTGAGCTGGAACCCAGTCCATCATGCAATTGCCCCGTCTACTAGTCTGCGTCGTCTCATTACACATTGCCTACTCCCTGCTGTTCCACCATAACCTCGGAACTATTATTATTATTGTGACGGAGAAATCCTTGGAGCAGAAAGAGGTGAAAGAAGGTGCTGGGTGGAATGGGTCTAACTACTATACCAAAAATTAACTTAAAACTTTAACATAGGTTACATTTCTTTTAGAATCTCAAACTTAACACACTTTTCACTTGGTGAACTAATAAAGTGACAGGTACAAATAGCCATCTTGAAACAATAACTGGAAAACCCCAGATTAGGGAATTTTACAGATCGGGGCTTCAAGCTCTTAGTTTACAAATTCTGAGATACCAGATCCGGTTTACAAAATTTTGCAAACTCTCTTATGTTTAGACAATTTAAGAGCACTTTGCTCCAACAACTTCACAGCCTTCCAGAGAAGCACCTCAATATTGCAGTTGAATTTAGGAAACACGGTAAAAGAGCTTACCTGTTCTCCAACTTTAACTAATCACTTACAGCTCGCTAAGGGCAAACTTACACAACCCCTTACAATATCTGGCCTCTCCAGGCACAATTTACAATTAACAAAAGTTAGTACGCAGGGGTATCTAATAGCCAACCTACTGGACCTTTGTGGAATAAGAATAACGGGTTAAATTAATGGCCCGAACACAAAATGAATGGACGCGTATACTCCTAGATATTGAAGAATAAAATCCTAACGGGGCTCCCGGCCCAGTGATACAGGGGCTAAGCCCAATCTACTGTGGTGACTCGAATGGAGGTTAATTTAATACATTACAGGAAAGAAAAACAGTCACAAAATCGTAGTCGCCTCAAACTAAGTTGAAGGGAACTCGAGATGGTGAAGCACTCTCTATCCGCGGTTTGCAGTTGAAAACTTTATGAAATTTTACAAAAGCTGAACGAAAATTTACATTTCAGGAAAGGTTGGTTACATAATTAGAAATAAGGACCTTCCCCTCGTGTAAGTCTGCGGAGGTAGCTACAGAAAAATAAGTCTGGTGGTCATTACCTTGGCTGTTGGTCTGCTCGGTCTGTCTTAACACACACGCACGCGCGCGCGCGCGCGCACACACACACGTTCGCACGCACGCACGCACGCACGCACACACACGCGCACACACACAAATGTACTTTAAAGGTTGTTGTCTTCCCTATACAGCTCTAACGGAGGATGAACGATTTATCTTGTTTGGAAAATTCGTGAACTATCTCGGAAAAACTTTTTAATTTGAAGGTGCTCATTTTTTATCCGGATGGCCGCTTGTAGGGGGTAAAGGGTTGGAAATAGATGTATGCCGTCGCGGACATTTTTGTACAGCTTTTTACGCTCTACAATTCGTACGCTTACACCTTGGGCCTAACGCTGACAGTTCAGGCAGCGTAAGCGAAGAAAGCTTTCGGTCGCGACCTTTTCCCTAATCTCTTCTTAATTACTTTCTATTTGGCATTAAATCCATCATCACGCAGTGCACCCGTCCGGATTACATCACCCTGGAATGGTTATCGTAATTTACGATACCACTTCACATCGCCATATGGGTCGCACCCGCACGCGGACTGCCCAGTTTGGTCGAAGCGGCGGCCGGGCGCTGGCGCTGTGGAGGCCATTTTGTGATCTGCCGGACCCCCTTAGTACCCTGAGATACTCGCCGCCCGATACACTGAGAGCGGCAGCTTGCCTGCCCGCGACTGCAATGCTGCGAGCCTCTGCACACCCAGTGTTCATGCTCATATGCGGCGCTCAGTAATGTTGGTAACCGCTCGCCCTTGCTCGGGCGTGAAAATGTAGCATCGTACGCCTCTCGTACGGTCCTGCCGACCTCGGCAGCGGTCGAAGTGGAGATGTGACGATGGATGGTGAAGGGACCCGATCCCTAGTGAAGGCCCGTCCGGCCGGGTGAGAGCCCGTGCTCGGCGGCCTATGAAATTTTAGTTGGCGGCCACTCGGTCGGCCAACGGAGCAAAGCAAGTCTGTGTCCCGCAGGCCGCACTCGTCGGCGGCGGGCTACGACGCTCGGTTTCGGCTCTCGAGCCAGCCAGCTCCCTGGTTGATCCTGCCAGTAGTCATATGCTTGTCTCAAAGATTAAGCCATGCATGTCTCAGTGCAAGCCAAATTAAGGTGAAACCGCGAATGGCTCATTAAATCAGTTATGGTTCCTTAGATCGTACCACTTTACTTGGATAACTGTGGTAATTCTAGAGCTAATACATGCAAACAGAGTCCCGACCAGAAGTGGAAGGGACGCTTTTATTAGATCAAAATCAATCGGTCGGCTCGTCCGGTCCGTTTGCCTTGGTGACTCTGAATAACTTTGGGCTGATCGCACGGTCCTCGTACCGGCGACGCATCTTTCAAATGTCTGCCTTATCAACTGTCGATGGTAGGTTCTGCGCCTACCATGGTTGTAACGGGTAACGGGGAATCAGGGTTCGATTCCGGAGAGGGAGCCTGAGAAACGGCTACCACATCCAAGGAAGGCAGCAGGCGCGCAAATTACCCACTCCCGGCACGGGGAGGTAGTGACGAAAAATAACGATACGGGACTC
>NW_027130085.1:0-84601 GCF_040414725.1 Anabrus simplex
CAATGTCACCAAGTCGTTTCTGAGGAGTGTGGGAAGGGAACAAGGAGGGGAACAATGTCACCAAGTCGTTTCTGAGGAGTCTGGGAAGGGAACAAGGAGGGTAACAATGACACCAAGTCGTTTCTGAGGAGTCTGGGAAGGGAACAAGGAGGGGAACAATGTCACCAAGTCGTTTCTGAGGAGTGTGTGAAGGGAACAAGGAGGGGAACAATGTCACCAAGTCGTTTCTGAGGAGTCTGGGAAGGGAACAAGGAGGGTAACAATGACACCAAGTCGTTTCTGAGGAGTGTGGGAAGGGAACAAGGAGGGGAACAATGTCACCAAGTCGTTTCTGAGGAGTCTGGGAAGGGAACAAGGAGGGTAACAATGACACCAAGTCGTTTCTGAGGAGTCTGGGAAGGGAACAAGGAGGGGAACAATGTCACCAAGTCGTTTCTTAGGAGTCTGGGAAGGGAACAAGGAGGGTAACAATGTCCCCAAGTCGTTTCTGAGGAGTCTGGGAGGGGAACAAGGAGGGTAACAATGTCCCCAAGTCGTTTCTGAGGAGTCTGGGAAGGGAACAAGGAGGGGAACAATGACACCAAGTCATTTCTGATGAGTCTGGGAAGGGAACAAGGAGGGGAACAATGTCACCAAGTCCTTTCTGAGGAGTCTGGGAAGGGAACAATGAGGGGAACAATGTCCCCAAGTCGTTTCTGAGGAGTCTGAGAAGGGAACAAGGAGGGGAACAATGTCACCAAGTCGTTTCTGAGGAGTCTGGGGAGGGAACAAGGAGGGGAACAATGTCACCAAGTCGTTTCTGAGGAGTCTGGGAAGGGAACAAGGAGGGGTACAATGACACCAAGTCGTTTCTGAAGAGTCTGGGAAGGGAACAAGGAGGGGAACAATGTCACCAAGTCGTTTCTGAGGAGTCTGGGAAGGGAACAAGGAGGGTAACAATGTCACCAAGTCGTTTCTGAGGAGTCTGGGAAGGGAACAAGGAGGCGAACAATGTCACCAAGTCATTTCTGAGGAGGCTGGGAAGGGAACAAGGAGGGGAACAATGACACCAAGTCATTTCTGAGGAGTCTGGGAAGGGAACAAGGAGGGGAACAATGTCACCAAGTCGTTTCTGAGGAGTCTGGGAAAGGATCAAGGTAGGGGAACAATGTCACCAAGTCGTTTCTGAGGAGTCTGGGAAGGGAACGAGGAGGGTAACAATGTCCCAAGTCGTTTCTGAGGAGTCTGGGAAGGGAACAAGGAGGGGAACAATGTCACCAAGTCGTTTCTGAGGAGTCTGGGAAGGGAACAAGGAGGGGAACAATGTCACCAAGTCGTTTCTGAGGAGTCTGGGAAGGGAACAAGGAGGGGAACAATGTCACCAAGTCGTTTCTGAGGAGTCTGGGAAGGGAACAAGGAGGGGAACAATGACACCAAGTCGTTTCTGAGGAGTCTGGGAAGGGAACAATGAGGGGAACAAGGTCCCCAAGTCGTTTCTGAGGAGTCTGGGAAGGGAACAAGGAGGGGAACAATGTCACTAAGTCGTTTCTGAGGAGTCTGGGAAGGGAACAAGGAGTGGAACAATGTCACCAAGTCGTTTCTGAGGAGTCTGGGAAGGGAACAAGGAGGGGTACAATGACACCAAGTCGTTTCTGAGGAGTCTGGGAAGGGAACAAGGAGGGGAACAATGTCACCAAGTCGTTTCTGAGGAGTCTGGGAAGGGAACAAGGAGGGGAACAATGTCACCAAGTCATTTCTGAGGAGTCTGGGAAGGGAACAAGGAGGGGAACAATGTCACCAAGTCGTTTCTGAGGAGTCTGGGAAGGGAACAAGGAGGGTAACAATGTCCCCAAGTCGTTTCTGAGGAGTCTGGGAAGGGAACAAGGAGGGGAACAATGTCACTAAGTCGTTTCTGATGAGTCTGGGAAGGGAACAAGGAGGGGAACAATGTCACCAAGTCCTTTCTGAGGAGTCTGGGAAGGGAACAATGAGGGGAACAATGTCCCCAAGTCGTTTCTGAGGAGTCTGAGAAGGGAACAAGGAGGGGAACAATGTCACCAAGTCGTTTCTGAGGAGTCTGGGGAGGGAACAAGGAGGGGAACAATGTCACCAAGTCGTTTCTGAGGAGTCTGGGAAGGGAACAAGGAGGGGAACAATGTCACCAAGTCGTTTCTGAGGAGTCTGGGAAGGGAACAAGGAGGGTAACAATGTCCCCAAGTCGTTTCTGAGGAGTCTGGGAAGGGAACAAGGAGGGGAACAATGTCACTAAGTCGTTTCTGATGAGTCTGGGAAGGGAACAAGGAGGGGAACAATGTCACCAAGTCCTTTCTGAGGAGTCTGGGAAGGGAACAATGAGGGGAACAATGTCCCCAAGTCGTTTCTGAGGAGTCTGAGAAGGGAACAAGGAGGGGAACAATGTCACCAAGTCGTTTCTGAGGAGTCTGGGGAGGGAACAAGGAGGGGAACAATGTCACCAAGTCGTTTCTGAGGAGTCTGGGAAGGGAACAAGGAGGGGTACAATGACACCAAGTCGTTTCTGAAGAGTCTGGGAAGGGAACAAGGAGGGGAACAATGTCACCAAGTCGTTTCTGAGGAGTCTGGGAAGGGAACAAGGAGGGTAACAATGTCACCAAGTCGTTTCTGAGGAGTCTGGGAAGGGAACAAGGAGGCGAACAATGTCACCAAGTCATTTCTGAGGAGGCTGGGAAGGGAACAAGGAGGGGAACAATGACACCAAGTCATTTCTGAGGAGTCTGGGAAGGGAACAAGGAGGGGAACAATGTCACCAAGTCGTTTCTGAGGAGTCTGGGAAAGGATCAAGGTAGGGGAACAATGTCACCAAGTCGTTTCTGAGGAGTCTGGGAAGGGAACGAGGAGGGTAACAATGTCCCAAGTCGTTTCTGAGGAGTCTGGGAAGGGAACAAGGAGGGGAACAATGTCACCAAGTCGTTTCTGAGGAGTCTGGGAAGGGAACAAGGAGGGGAACAATGTCACCAAGTCGTTTCTGAGGAGTCTGGGAAGGGAACAAGGAGGGGAACAATGTCACCAAGTCGTTTCTGAGGAGTCTGGAAGGGAACAAGGAGGGGAACAATGACACCAAGTCGTTTCTGAGGAGTCTGGGAAGGGAACAATGAGGGGAACAAGGTCCCCAAGTCGTTTCTGAGGAGTCTGGGAAGGGAACAAGGAGGGGAACAATGTCACTAAGTCGTTTCTGAGGAGTCTGGGAAGGGAACAAGGAGTGGAACAATGTCACCAAGTCGTTTCTGAGGAGTCTGGGAAGGGAACAAGGAGGGGTACAATGACACCAAGTCGTTTCTGAGGAGTCTGGGAAGGGAACAAGGAGGGGAACAATGTCACCAAGTCGTTTCTGAGGAGTCTGGGAAGGGAACAAGGAGGGGAACAATGTCACCAAGTCATTTCTGAGGAGTCTGGGAAGGGAACAAGGAGGGGAACAATGTCACCAAGTCGTTTCTGAGGAGTCTGGGAAGGGAACAAGGAGGGTAACAATGTCCCCAAGTCGTTTCTGAGGAGTCTGGGAAGGGAACAAGGAGGGGAACAATGTCACTAAGTCGTTTCTGAGGAGTTTGGGAAGGGAACAAGGAGGGTAACAATGTCCCCAAGTCGTTTCTGAGGAGTCTGGGAAGGGAACAAGGAGGGGAACAATGACACCAAGTCATTTCTGATGAGTCTGGGAAGGGAACAAGGAGGGGAAGAATGTCACCAAGTCCTTTCTGAGGAGTCTGGGAAGGGAACAATGAGGGGAACAATGTCACCAAGTCGTTTCTGAGGAGTCTGGGAAGGGAACAAGGAGGGGAACAATGTCACCAAGTCGTTTCTGAGGAGTGTGGGAAGGGAACAAGGAGGGGAACAATGTCACCAAGTCGTTTCTGAGGAGTCTGGGAAGGGAACAAGGAGGGTAACAATGACACCAAGTCGTTTCTGAGGAGTCTGGGAAGGGAACAAGGAGGGGTACAATGTCACCAAGTCGTTTCTGAGGAGTGTGTGAAGGGAACAAGGAGGGGAACAATGTCACCAAGTCGTTTCTGAGGAGTCTGGGAAGGGAACAAGGAGGGTAACAATGACACCAAGTCGTTTCTGAGGAGTGTGGGAAGGGAACAAGGAGGGGAACAATGTCACCAAGTCGTTTCTGAGGAGTCTGGGAAGGGAACAAGGAGGGTAACAATGACACCAAGTCGTTTCTGAGGAGTCTGGGAAGGGAACAAGGAGGGGAACAATGTCACCAAGTCGTTTCTTAGGAGTCTGGGAAGGGAACAAGGAGGGTAACAATGTCCCCAAGTCGTTTCTGAGGAGTCTGGGAGGGGAACAAGGAGGGGAACAATGTCACTAAGTCGTTTCTGAGGAGTTTGGGAAGGGAACAAGGAGGGTAACAATGTCCCCAAGTCGTTTCTGAGGAGTCTGGGAAGGGAACAAGGAGGGGAACAATGACACCAAGTCATTTCTGATGAGTCTGGGAAGGGAACAAGGAGGGGAACAATGTCACTAAGTCGTTTCTGAGGAGTCTGGGAAGGGAACAAGGAGGGTAACAATGTCACCAAGTCGTTTCTGAGGAGTCTGGGAAGGGAACAAGGAGACGAACAATGTCACCAAGTCATTTCTTAGGAGGCTGGGAAGGGAACAAGGAGGGGAACAATGACACCAAGTCATTTCTGAGGAGTCTGGGAAGGGAACAAGGAGGGGAACAATGTCACCAAGTCGTTTCTGAGGAGTCTGGGAAAGTAACAAGGAGGGGAACAATGTCACCAAGTCGTTTCTGAGGAGTCTGGGAAGGGAACGAGGAGGGTAACAATGTCCCCAAGTCGTTTCTGAGGAGTCTGGGAAGGGAACAAGGAGGGGAACAATGTCACCAAGTCGTTTCTGAGAAGTCTAGGAAGGGAACAAGGAGGGGAACAATGTCACCAAGTCGTTTCTGAGGAGTCTGGGAAGGGAACAAGGAGGGGAACAATGACACCAAGTCATTTCTGAGGAGTCTGGGAAGGGAACAAGGAGGGTAACAATGTCACAAAGTCGTTTCTGAGGAGTCTGGGAAGGGAACAAGGAGGCGAACAATGTCACCAAGTCATTTCTGAGGAGTCTGGGAAGGGAACAAGGAGGGGAACAATGACACCAAGTCGTTTCTGAGGAGTCTGGGAAGGGAACAAGGAGGGGAACAATGTCACCAAGTCGTTTCTGAGGAGTCTGGGAAAGGATCAAGGTAGGGGAACAATGTCACCAAGTCGTTTCTGAGGAGTCTGGGAAGGGAACGAGGAGGGTAACAATGTCCCAAGTCGTTTCTGAGGAGTCTGGGAAGGGAACAAGGAGGGGAACAATGTCACCAAGTCGTTTCTGAGGAGTCTGGGAAGGGAACAAGGAGGGGAACAATGTCACCAAGTCGTTTCTGAGGAGTCTGGGAAGGGAACAAGGAGGGGAACAATGTCACCAAGTCGTTTCTGAGGAGTCTGGGAAGGGAACAAGGAGGGGAACAATGACACCAAGTCGTTTCTGAGGAGTCTGGGAAGGGAACAATGAGGGGAACAAGGTCCCCAAGTCGTTTCTGAGGAGTCTGGGAAGGGAACAAGGAGGGGAACAATGTCACTAAGTCGTTTCTGAGGAGTCTGGGAAGGGAACAAGGAGTGGAACAATGTCACCAAGTCGTTTCTGAGGAGTCTGGGAAGGGAACAAGGAGGGGTACAATGACACCAAGTCGTTTCTGAGGAGTCTGGGAAGGGAACAAGGAGGGGAACAATGTCACCAAGTCGTTTCTGAGGAGTCTGGGAAGGGAACAAGGAGGGGAACAATGTCACCAAGTCATTTCTGAGGAGTCTGGGAAGGGAACAAGGAGGGGAACAATGTCACCAAGTCGTTTCTGAGGAGTCTGGGAAGGGAACAAGGAGGGTAACAATGTCCCCAAGTCGTTTCTGAGGAGTCTGGGAAGGGAACAAGGAGGGGAACAATGTCACCAAGTCGTTTCTGAGGAGTCTGGGAAGGGAACAAGGAGGGTAACAATGACACCAAGTCGTTTCTGAGGAGTCTGGGAAGGGAACAAGGAGGGGAACAATGTCACCAAGTCGTTTCTTAGGAGTCTGGGAAGGGAACAAGGAGGGTAACAATGTCCCCAAGTCGTTTCTGAGGAGTCTGGGAGGGGAACAAGGAGGGTAACAATGTCCCCAAGTCGTTTCTGAGGAGTCTGGGAAGGGAACAAGGAGGGGAACAATGACACCAAGTCATTTCTGATGAGTCTGGGAAGGGAACAAGGAGGGGAACAATGTCACCAAGTCCTTTCTGAGGAGTCTGGGAAGGGAACAATGAGGGGAACAATGTCCCCAAGTCGTTTCTGAGGAGTCTGAGAAGGGAACAAGGAGGGGAACAATGTCACCAAGTCGTTTCTGAGGAGTCTGGGAAGGGAACAAGGAGGGGAACAATGTCACCAAGTCGTTTCTGAGGAGTCTGGGAAGGGAACAAGGAGGGGTACAATGACACCAAGTCGTTTCTGAAGAGTCTGGGAAGGGAACAAGGAGGGGAACAATGTCACCAAGTCGTTTCTGAGGAGTCTGGGAAGGGAACAAGGAGGGTAACAATGTCACCAAGTCGTTTCTGAGGAGTCTGGGAAGGGAACAAGGAGGCGAACAATGTCACCAAGTCATTTCTGAGGAGGCTGGGAAGGGAACAAGGAGGGGAACAATGACACCAAGTCATTTCTGAGGAGTCTGGGAAGGGAACAAGGAGGGGAACAATGTCACCAAGTCGTTTCTGAGGAGTCTGGGAAGGGAACAAGGAGGGGAACAATGTCACCAAGTCGTTTCTGAGGAGTCTGGGAAGGGAACACTGAGGGGAACAAGGTCCCCAAGTCGTTTCTGAGGAGTTTGGGAAGGTAACAAGGAGGGGAAGAATGTCACCAAGTCCTTTCTGAGGAGTCTGGGAAGGGAACAAGGAGGGTAACAATGTCCCCAAGTCGTTTCTGAGGAGTCTGGGAAGGGAACAAGGAGGGGAACAATGACACCAAGTCATTTCTGATGAGTCTGGGAAGGGAACAAGGAGGGGAAGAATGTCACCAAGTCCTTTCTGAGGAGTCTGGGAAGGGAACAATGAGGGGAACAATGTCACCAAGTCGTTTCTGAGGAGTCTGGGAAGGGAACAAGGAGGGGAACAATGTCACCAAGTCGTTTCTGAGGAGTGTGGGAAGGGAACAAGGAGGGGAACAATGTCACCAAGTCGTTTCTGAGGAGTCTGGGAAGGGAACAAGGAGGGTAACAATGACACCAAGTCGTTTCTGAGGAGTCTGGGAAGGGAACAAGGAGGGGTACAATGTCACCAAGTCGTTTCTGAGGAGTGTGGGAAGGGAACAAGGAGGGGAACAATGTCACCAAGTCGTTTCTGAGGAGTCTGGGAAGGGAACAAGGAGGGTAACAATGACACCAAGTCGTTTCTGAGGAGTGTGGGAAGGGAACAAGGAGGGGAACAATGTCACCAAGTCGTTTCTGAGGAGTCTGGGAAGGGAACAAGGAGGGTAACAATGACACCAAGTCGTTTCTGAGGAGTCTGGGAAGGGAACAAGGAGGGGAACAATGTCACCAAGTCCTTTCTGAGGAGTCTGGGAAGGGAACAATGAGGGGAACAATGTCCCCAAGTCCTTTCTGAGGAGTCTGGGAAGGGAACAATGAGGGGAACAATGTCCCCAAGTCGTTTCTGAGGAGTCTGAGAAGGGAACAAGGAGGGTAACAATGTCACCAAGTCGTTTCTGAGGAGTCTGGGAAGGGAACAAGGAGGGTAACAATGTCACCAAGTCGTTTCTGAGGAGTCTGGGAAGGGAACAAGGAGGCGAACAATGTCACCAAGTCATTTCTGAGGAGGCTGGGAAGGGAACAAGGAGGGGAACAATTACACCAAGTCATTTCTGAGGAGTCTGGGAAGGGAACAAGGAGGGGAACAATGTCACCAAGTCGTTTCTGAGGAGTCTGGGAAAGTAACAAGGAGGGGAACAATGTCACCAAGTCGTTTCTGAGGAGTCTGGGAAGGGAACGAGGAGGGTAACAATGTCCCCAAGTCGTTTCTGAGGAGTCTGGGAAGGGAACAAGGAGGGGAACAATGTCACCAAGTCATTTCTGAGAAGTCTGGGAAGGGAACAAGAAGGGGAACAATGACACCAAGTCATTTCTGAGGAGTCTGGGAAGGGAACAAGGAGGGTAACAATGTCACCAAGTCGTTTCTGAGGAGTCTGGGAAGGGAACAAGGAGGCGAACAATGTCACCAAGTCGTTTCTGAGGAGTCTGGGAAGGGAACAAGGAGGGGAACAATGACACCAAGTCGTTTCTGAGGAGTCTGGGAAGGGAACAAGGAGGGGAACAATGTCACCAAGTCGTTTCTGAGGAGTCTGGGAAAGGATCAAGGTAGGGGAACAATGTCACCAAGTCGTTTCTGAGGAGTCTGGGAAGGGAACGAGGAGGGTAACAATGTCCCAAGTCATTTCTGAGGAGTCTGGGAAATGAACAAGGAGGGGAACAATGTCACCAAGTCGTTTCTGAGGAGTCTGGGAAGGGAACAAGGAGGGGAACAATGTCACCAAGTCGTTTCTGAGGAGTCTGGGAAGGGAACAAGGAGGGTAACAATGTCCCCAAGTCGTTTCTGAGGAGTCTGGGAAGGGAACAAGGAGGGTAACAATGTCCCCAAGTCGTTTCTGAGGAGTCTGGGAAGGGAACAAGGAGGGGAACAATGACACCAAGTCATTTCTGATGAGTCTGGGAAGGGAACAAGGAGGGGAACAATGTCACCAAGTCCTTTCTGAGGAGTCTGGGAAGGGAACAATGAGGGGAACAATGTACCCAAGTCGTTTCTGAGGAGTCTGAGAAGGGAACAAGGAGGGGAACAATGTCACCAAGTCGTTTCTGAGGAGTCTGGGAAGGGAACAAGGAGGGTAACAATGTCCCCAAGTCGTTTCTGAGGAGTCTGGGAAGGGAACAAGGAGGGGAACAATGTCACTAAGTCGTTTCTGAGGAGTTTGGGAAGGGAACAAGGAGGGGAAGAATGTCACCAAGTCCTTTCTGAGGAGTCTGGGAAGGGAACAAGGAGGGTAACAATGTCCCCAAGTCGTTTCTGAGGAGTCTGGGAAGGGAACAAGGAGGGGAACAATGACACCAAGTCATTTCTGATGAGTCTGGGAAGGGAACAAGGAGGGGAAGAATGTCACCAAGTCCTTTCTGAGGAGTCTGGGAAGGGAACAATGAGGGGAACAATGTCACCAAGTCGTTTCTGAGGAGTCTGGGAAGGGAACAAGGAGGGGAACAATGTCACCAAGTCGTTTCTGAGGAGTGTGGGAAGGGAACAAGGAGGGGAACAATGTCACCAAGTCGTTTCTGAGGAGTCTGGGAAGGGAACAAGGAGGGTAACAATGACACCAAGTCGTTTCTGAGGAGTCTGGGAAGGGAACAAGGAGGGGTACAATGTCACCAAGTCGTTTCTGAGGAGTGTGGGAAGGGAACAAGGAGGGGAACAATGTCACCAAGTCGTTTCTGAGGAGTCTGGGAAGGGAACAAGGAGGGTAACAATGACACCAAGTCGTTTCTGAGGAGTGTGGGAAGGGAACAAGGAGGGGAACAATGTCACCAAGTCGTTTCTGAGGAGTCTGGGAAGGGAACAAGGAGGGTAACAATGACACCAAGTCGTTTCTGAGGAGTCTGGGAAGGGAACAAGGAGGGGAACAATGTCACCAAGTCGTTTCTTAGGAGTCTGGAAGGGAACAAGGAGGGTAACAATGTCCCCAAGTCGTTTCTGAGGAGTCTGGGAGGGGAACAAGGAGGGTAACAATGTCCCCAAGTCGTTTCTGAGGAGTCTGGGAAGGGAACAAGGAGGGGAACAATGACACCAAGTCATTTCTGATGAGTCTGGGAAGGGAACAAGGAGGGGAACAATGTCACCAAGTCCTTTCTGAGGAGTCTGGGAAGGGAACAATGAGGGGAACAATGTCCCCAAGTCGTTTCTGAGGAGTCTGAGAAGGGAACAAGGAGGGGAACAATGTCAGCAAGTCGTTTCTGAGGAGTCTGGGAAGGGAACAAGGAGGGGAACAATGTCACCAAGTCGTTTCTGAGGAGTCTGGGAAGGGAACAAGGAGGGGTACAATGACACCAAGTCGTTTCTGAAGAGTCTGGGAAGGGAACAAGGAGGGGAACAATGTCACCAAGTCGTTTCTGAGGAGTCTGGGAAGGGAACAAGGAGGGTAACAATGTCACCAAGTCGTTTCTGAGGAGTCTGGGAAGGGAACAAGGAGGCGAACAATGTCACCAAGTCATTTCTGAGGAGGCTGGGAAGGGAACAAGGAGGGGAACAATGTCCCCAAGTCGTTTCTGAGGAGTCTGGGAAGGGAACAAGGAGGGGAACAATGACAGCAAGTCATTTCTGATGAGTCTGGGAAGGGAACAAGGAGGGGAACAATGTCACCAAGTCCTTTCTGAGGAGTCTGGGAAGGGAACAATGAGGGGAAACAATGTCCCCAAGTCGTTTCTGAGGAGTCTGAGAAGGGAACAAGGAGGGGAACAATGTCACCAAGTCGTTTTGAGGAGTCTGGGAAGGGAACAAGGAGGGGAACAATGTCACCAAGTCGTTTCTGAGGAGTCTGGGAAGGGAACAAGGAGGGGTACAATGACACCAAGTCGTTTCTGAAGAGTCTGGGAAGGGAACAAGGAGGGGAACAATGTCACCAAGTCGTTTCTGAGGAGTCTGGGAAGGGAACAAGGAGGGTAACAATGTCACCAAGTCGTTTCTGAGGAGTCTGGGAAGGGAACAAGGAGGCGAACAATGTCACCAAGTCATTTCTGAGGAGGCTGGGAAGGGAACAAGGAGGGGAACAATTACACCAAGTCATTTCTGAGGAGTCTGGGAAGGGAACAAGGAGGGGAACAATGTCACCAAGTCGTTTCTGAGGAGTCTGGGAAAGTAACAAGGAGGGGAACAATGTCACCAAGTCGTTTCTGAGGAGTCTGGGAAGGGAACGAGGAGGGTAACAATGTCCCCAAGTCGTTTCTGAGGAGTCTGGGAAGGGAACAAGGAGGGGAACAATGTCACCAAGTCATTTCTGAGAAGTCTGGGAAGGGAACAAGAAGGGGAACAATGACACCAAGTCATTTCTGATGAGTCTGGGAAGGGAACAAGGAGGGTAACAATGTCACCAAGTCGTTTCTGAGGAGTCTGGGAAGGGAACAAGGAGGCGAACAATGTCACCAAGTCGTTTCTGAGGAGTCTGGAAGGGAACAAGGAGGGGAACAATGACACCAAGTCGTTTCTGAGGAGTCTGGGAAGGGAACAAGGAGGGGAACAATGTCACCAAGTCGTTTCTGAGGAGTCTGGGAAAGGATCAAGGTAGGGGAACAATGTCACCAAGTCGTTTCTGAGGAGTCTGGGAAGGGAACGAGGAGGGTAACAATGTCCCAAGTCATTTCTGAGGAGTCTGGGAAATGAACAAGGAGGGGAACAATGTCACCAAGTCGTTTCTGAGGAGTCTGGGAAGGGAACAAGGAGGGGAACAATGTCACCAAGTCGTTTCTGAGGAGTCTGGGAAGGGAACAAGGAGGGTAACAATGTCCCCAAGTCGTTTCTGAGGAGTCTGGGAAGGGAACAAGGAGGGTAACAATGTCCCCAAGTCGTTTCTGAGGAGTCTGGGAAGGGAACAAGGAGGGGAACAATGACACCAAGTCATTTCTGATGAGTCTGGGAAGGGAACAAGGAGGGGAACAATGTCACCAAGTCCTTTCTGAGGAGTCTGGGAAGGGAACAATGAGGGGAACAATGTACCCAAGTCGTTTCTGAGGAGTCTGAGAAGGGAACAAGGAGGGGAACAATGTCACCAAGTCGTTTCTGAGGAGTCTGGGAAGGGAACAAGGAGGGGTAACAATGTCCCCAAGTCGTTTCTGAGGAGTCTGGGAAGGGAACAAGGAGGGGAACAATGTCACTAAGTCGTTTCTGAGGAGTGTGGGAAGGGAACAAGGAGGGGAAGAATGTCACCAAGTCCTTTCTGAGGAGTCTGGGAAGGGAACAAGGAGGGTAACAATGTCCCCAAGTCGTTTCTGAGGAGTCTGGGAAGGGAACAAGGAGGGGAACAATGACACCAAGTCATTTCTGATGAGTCTGGGAAGGGAACAAGGAGGGGAAGAATGTCACCAAGTCCTTTCTGAGGAGTCTGGGAAGGGAACAATGAGGGGAACAATGTCACCAAGTCGTTTCTGAGGAGTCTGGAAGGGAACAAGGAGGGGAACAATGTCACCAAGTCGTTTCTGAGGAGTGTGGGAAGGGAACAAGGAGGGGAACAATGTCACCAAGTCGTTTCTGAGGAGTCTGGGAAGGGAACAAGGAGGGTAACAATGACACCAAGTCGTTTCTGAGGAGTCTGGGAAGGGAACAAGGAGGGGTACAATGTCACCAAGTCGTTTCTGAGGAGTGTGGGAAGGGAACAAGGAGGGGAACAATGTCACCAAGTCGTTTCTGAGGAGTCTGGGAAGGGAACAAGGAGGGTAACAATGACACCAAGTCGTTTCTGAGGAGTGTGGGAAGGGAACAAGGAGGGGAACAATGTCACCAAGTCGTTTCTGAGGAGTCTGGGAAGGGAACAAGGAGGGTAACAATGACACCAAGTCGTTTCTGAGGAGTCTGGGAAGGGAACAAGGAGGGGAACAATGTCACCAAGTCGTTTCTTAGGAGTCTGGGAAGGGAACAAGGAGGGTAACAATGTCCCCAAGTCGTTTCTGAGGAGTCTGGGAGGGGAACAAGGAGGGTAACAATGTCCCCAAGTCGTTTCTGAGGAGTCTGGGAAGGGAACAAGGAGGGGAACAATGACACCAAGTCAATTCTGATGAGTCTGGGAAGGGAACAAGGAGGGGAACAATGTCACCAAGTCCTTTCTGAGGAGTCTGGGAAGGGAACAATGAGGGGAACAATGTCCCCAAGTCGTTTCTGAGGAGTCTGAGAAGGGAACAAGGAGGGGAACAATGTCACCAAGTCGTTTCTGAGGAGTCTGGGAAGGGAACAAGGAGGGGAACAATGTCACCAAGTCGTTTCTGAGGAGTCTGGGAAGGGAACAAGGAGGGGTACAATGACACCAAGTCGTTTCTGAAGAGTCTGGGAAGGGAACAAGGAGGGGAACAATGTCACCAAGTCGTTTCTGAGGAGTCTGGGAAGGGAACAAGGAGGGGAACAATGTCACCAAGTCGTTTCTGAGGAGTCTGGGAAGGGAACAAGGAGGGTAACAATGTCACCAAGTCGTTTCTGAGGAGTCTGGGAAGGGAACAAGGAGGCGAACAATGTCACCAAGTCATTTCTGAGGAGGCTGGGAAGGGAACAAGGAGGGGAACAATGACACCAAGTCATTTCTGAGGAGTCTGGGAAGGGAACAAGGAGGGGAACAATGTCACCAAGTCGTTTCTGAGGAGTCTGGGAAAGTAACAAGGAGGGGAACAATGTCACCAAGTCGTTTCTGAGGAGTCTGGGAAGGGAACGAGGAGGGTAACAATGTCCCCAAGTCGTTTCTGAGGAGTCTGGGAAGGGAACAAGGAGGGGAACAATGTCACCAAGTCATTTCTGAGAAGTCTGGGAAGGGAACAAGAAGGGGAACAATGACACCAAGTCATTTCTGAGGAGTCTGGGAAGGGAACAAGGAGGGTAACAATGTCACCAAGTCGTTTCTGAGGAGTCTGGGAAGGGAACAAGGAGGCGAACAATGTCACCAAGTCGTTTCTGAGGAGTCTGGGAAGGGAACAAGGAGGGGAACAATGACACCAAGTCGTTTCTGAGGAGTCTGGGAAGGGAACAAGGAGGGGAACAATGTCACCAAGTCGTTTCTGAGGAGTCTGGGAAAGGATCAAGGTAGGGGAACAATGTCACCAAGTCGTTTCTGAGGAGTCTGGGAAGGGAACGAGGAGGGTAACAATGTCCCAAGTCATTTCTGAGGAGTCTGGGAAATGAACAAGGAGGGGAACAATGTCACCAAGTCGTTTCTGAGGAGTCTGGGAAGGGAACAAGGAGGGGAACAATGTCACCAAGTCGTTTCTGAGGAGTCTGGGAAGGGAACAAGGAGGGTAACAATGTCCCCAAGTCCTTTCTGAGGAGTCTGGGAAGGGAACAATGAGGGGAACAATGTACCCAAGTCGTTTCTGAGGAGTCTGAGAAGGGAACAAGGAGGGGAACAATGTCACCAAGTCGTTTCTGAGGAGTCTGGGAAGGGAACAAGGAGGGGAACAATGTCACCAAGTCGTTTCTGAGGAGTCTGGGAGGGAACAACGAGGGGTACAATGACAATAAGTCGTTTCTGAGGACTCTGGGAATGGAACAAGGAGGGGAACAATGTCACCAAGTCGTTTCTGAGGAGTCTGGGAAGGGAACAAGGAGGGTAACAATGACACCAAGTCGTTTCTGAGGAGTCTGGGAAGGGAACAAGGAGGGGAACAATGTCACCAAGTCGTTTCTGATTAGTCTGGGAAGGGAACAAGGAGGGGAACAATGTCACCAAGTCGTTTCTGAGGAGTCTAGGAAGGGAACAAGGAGGGGAACAATGTCACCAAGTCATTTCTGAGGAGTCTGGGAAGGGAACAAGGAGGGGAACAATGTCACCAAGTCGTTTCTGAGGAGTCTGGGAAGGGAACAAGGAGGGTAACAATGTCCCCAAGTCGTTTCTGAGGAGTCTGGGAAGGGAACAAGGAGGGGAACAATGTCACCAAGTCATTTCTGAGGAGTCTGGGAAGGGAATAAGGAGGGTAACAATGTCCCCAAGTCGTTTCTGAGGAGTCTGGGAAGGGAACAAGGAGGGGAGGGGAACAATGACACCAAGTCATTGCTGATGAGTCTGGGAAGGGAACAAGGAGGGGAACAATGTCACCAAGTCGTTTCTGAGGAGTCTGGGAAGGAACAAGGAGGGTAACAATGACACCAAGTCGTTTCTGAGGAGTCTGGGAAGGGAACAAGGAGGGGTACAATGACACCAAGTCGTTTCTGAGGAGTCTGGGAAGGGAACAAGGAGGGGAACAATGTCACCAAGTCGTTTCTGAGGAGTCTGGGAAGGGAACAAGGAGGGGAACAATGACACCAAGTCGTTTCTGAGGAGTCTGGGAAGGAACAATGAGGGGAACAATGTCCCCAAGTCGTTTCTGAGGAGTCTGGGAAGGGAACAAGGAGGGGAACAATGTCACCAAGTCGTTTCTGAGGAGTCTGGGAAGGGAACAAGGAGTGGAACAATGTCACCAAGTCGTTTCTGAGGAGTTTGGGAAGGGAACAAGGAGGGGTACAATGACACCAAGTCGTTTCTGAGGAGTCTGGGAAGGGAACAAGGAGGGGAACAATGTCACCAAGTCGTTTCTGAGGAGTCTGGGAAGGGAACAAGGAGGGGAACAATGTCACCAAGTCGTTTCTGAGGAGTCTGGAAGGGAACAAGGAGTGGAACAATGTCACCAAGTCGTTTCTGAGGAGTCTGGGAAGGGAACAAGGAGGGGAACAATGTCACTAAGTCGTTTCTGAGGAGTTTGGAAGGGAACAAGGAGGGGAACAATGTCACCAAGTCGTTTCTGAGGAGTCTGGGAAGGGAACAAGGAGGGTAACAATGACACCAAGTCGTTTCTGAGGAGTCTGGGAAGGGAACAAGGAGGGGAACAATGTCACCAAGTCGTTTCTGAGGAGTCTGGGAAGGGAACAAGGAGGGTAACAATGACACCAAGTCGTTTCTGAGGAGTCTGGGAAGGGAACAAGGAGGGGAACAATGTCACCAAGTCGTTTCTGAGGAGTCTGGAAGGGAACAAGGAGGGTAACAATGACACCAAGTCGTTTCTGAGGAGTCTGGGAAGGGAACAAGGAGGGTAACAATGACACCAAGTCGTTTCTGAGGAGTCTGGGAAGGGAACAAGGAGGGGTACAATGACACCAAGTCGTTTCTGAGGAGTGTGGGAAGGGAACAAGGAGGGGAACAATGTCACCAAGTCGTTTCTGAGGAGTCTGGGAAGGGAACAAGGAGGGTAACAATGACACCAAGTCGTTTCTGAGGAGTCTGGGAAGGGAACAA
Organism: Anabrus simplex; assembly: GCF_040414725.1. Lineage (NCBI taxonomy): Eukaryota > Metazoa > Arthropoda > Insecta > Orthoptera > Tettigoniidae > Anabrus > Anabrus simplex. Next base: position 16,004 of record NW_027130085.1, read on the forward strand.
GGAGGGGAACAATGTCACCAAGTCGTTTCTGAGGAGTCTGGGAAGGGAACAAGGAGGGTAACAATGACACCAAGTCGTTTCTGAGGAGTCTGGGAAGGGAACAAGGAGGGGAACAATGTCACCAAGTCGTTTCTGAGGAGTCTGGGAAGGGAACAAGGAGGGTAACAATGTCCCCAAGTCGTTTCTGAGGAGTCTGTGAAGGGAACAAGGAGGGTAACAATGACACCAAGTCGTTTCTGAGGAGTCTGGGAAGGGAACAAGGAGGGGAACAATGTCACCAAGTCGTTTCTGAGGAGTCTGGGAAGGGAACAAGGAGGGTAACAATGACACCAAGTCGTTTCTGAGGAGTCTGGGAAGGGAACAAGGAGGGTAACAATGACACCAAGTCGTTTCTGAGGAGTCTGGGAAGGGAACAAGGAGGGGTACAATGACACCAAGTCGTTTCTGAGGAGTGTGGGAAGGGAACAAGGAGGGGAACAATGTCACCAAGTCGTTTCTGAGGAGTCTGGGAAGGGAACAAGGAGGGTAACAATGACACCAAGTCGTTTCTGAGGAGTCTGGGAAGGGAACAAGGAGGGGAACAATGTCACCAAGTCGTTTCTGAGGAGTCTGGGAAGGGAACAAGGAGGGTAACAATGACACCAAGTCGTTTCTGAGGAGTCTGGGAAGGGAACAAGGAGGGTAACAATGTCCCCAAGTCGTTTCTGAGGAGTCTGGGAAGGGAACAAGGAGGGTAACAATGTCCCCAAGTCATTTCTGAGGAGTCTGGGAAGGGAACAAGGAGGGGAACAATGACACCAAGTCATTTCTGATGAGTCTGGGAAGGGAACAAGGAGGGATACAATGTCACCAAGTCCTTTCTGAGGAGTCTGGGAAGGGAACAATGAGGGGAACAATGTCCCCAAGTCGTTTCTGAGGAGTCTGAGAAGGGAACAAGGAGGGGAACAATGTCACCAGTCGTTTCTGAGGAGTCTGGGAAGGGAACAAGGAGGGGAACAATGTCACCAAGTCGTTTCTGAGGAGTCTGGGAAGGGAACAAGGAGGGGTACAATGACACCAAGTCGTTTCTGAGGAGTCTGGGAAAGTAACAAGGAGGGGAACAATGTCACCAAGTCGTTTCTGAGGAGTCTGGGAAGGGAACGAGGAGGGTAACAATGTCCCCAAGTCGTTTCTGAGGAGTCTGGAAGGGAACAAGGAGGGGAACAATGTCAACAAGTCATTTCTGAGAAGTCTGGGAAGGGAACAAGAAGGGGAACAATGACACCAAGTCATTTCTGAGGAGTCTGGGAAGGGAACAAGGAGGGTAACAATGTCACCAAGTCGTTTCTGAGGAGTCTGGGAAGGAACAAGGAGGCGAACAATGTCACCAAGTCGTTTCTGAGGAGTCTGGGAAGGGAACAAGGAGGGGAACAATGACACCAAGTCGTTTCTGAGGAGTCTGGGAAGGGAACAAGGAGGGGAACAATGTCACCAAGTCGTTTCTGAGGAGTCTGGGAAAGGATCAAGGTAGGGGAACAATGTCACCAAGTCGTTTCTGAGGAGTCTGGGAAGGGAACGAGGAGGGTAACAATGTCCCAACAAGGAGGGGAACAATGTCACCAAGTCGTTTCTGAGGAATCTGGGAAGGGAACAAGGAGGGGTAACAATGACACCAAGTCGTTTCTGAGGAGTCTGGGAAGGGAACAAGGAGGGGTACAATGACACCAAGTCGTTTCTGAGGAGTGTGGGAAGGGAACAAGGAGGGGAACAATGTCACCAAGTCGTTTCTGAGGAGTCTGGGAAGGGAACAAGGAGGGGAACAATGTCACCAAGTCGTTTCTGAGGAGTCTGGGAAGGGAACAAGGAGGGTAACAATGACACCAAGTCGTTTCTGAGGAGTCTGGGAAGGGAACAAGGAGGGGAACAATGTCACCAAGTCGTTTCTGAGGAGTCTGGGAAGGGAACAAGGAGGGGAACAATGTCACCAAGTCGTTTCTGAGGAGTCTGGGAAGGGAACAAGGAGGGGTAACAATGTCCCCAAGTCATTTCTGAGGAGTCTGGGAAGGGAACAAGGGGGGGGAACAATGACACCAAGTCATTTCTGATGAGTCTGGGAAGGGAACAAGGAGAGGAACAATGTCACCAAGTCGTTTCTGAGGAGTCTGGGAAGGGAACAAGGAGGGGAACAATGTCACCAAGTCGTTTCTGAGGAGTCTGGGAAGGGAACAAGGAGGGGTACAATGACACCAAGTCGTTTCTGAGGAGTCTGGGAAGGGAACAAGGAGGGGAACAATGTCACCAAGTCGTTTCTGAGGAGTCTGGGAAGGGAACAAGGAGGGTAACAATGTCACCAAGTCGTTTCTGAGGAGTCTGGGAAGGGAACAAGGAGGCGAACAATGTCACCAAGTCATTTCTGAGGAGGCTGGGAAGGGAACAAGGAGTGGAACCAATGACACCAAGTCATTTCTGAGGAGTCTGGGAAGGGAACAAGGAGGGGAACAATGTCACCAAGTCGTTGTCTGAGGAGTCTGGGAAGGGAACAAGGAGGGAACAATGACACCAAGTCGTTTCTGTGGAGTCTGGGAAGGGAACGAGGAGGGTAACAATGTCCCCAAGTCGTTTCTGAGGAGTCTGGGAAGGGAACAAGGAGGGGAACAATGTCACCAAGTCGTTTCGGAGAAGTCTGGGAAGGGAACAAGGAGGGGAACAATGACACCAAGTCATTTCTGAGGAGTCTGGGAAGGGAACAAGGAGGTAACAATGTCACCAAGTCGTTTCTGATTAGTCTGGGAAGGAACAAGGAGGGGAACAATGTCACCAAGTCATTTCTGAGGAGTCTGGGAAGGGAACAAGGAGGGGAACAATGACACCAAGTCGTTTCTGAGGAGTCTGGGAAGGGAACAATGAGGGGAACAATGTCCCCAAGTCGTTTCTGAGGAGTCTGGGAAGGGAACAAGGAGGGGAACAATGTCACCAAGTCGTTTCTGAGGAGTCTGGGAAGGGAACAAGGAGTGGAACAATGTCACCAAGTCGTTTCTGAGGAGTCTGGGAAGGGAACAAGGAGGGGTACAATGACACCAAGTCGTTTCTGAGGAGTCTGGGAAGGGAACAAGGAGGGGAACAATGTCACCAAGTCGTTTCTGAGGAGTCTGGGAAGGGAACAAGGAGGGGAACAATGTCCCCCAAGTCATTTCTGAGGAGTCTGGGAAGGGAACAAGGAGGGGAACAATGTCACCAAGTCCGTTTCTGAGGAGTCTGGGAAGGGAACAAGGAGGGTAACAATGTCACCAAGTCGTTTCTGAGGAGTCTGGGAAGGGAACAAGGAGGGGAACAATGTCACCAAGTCGTGTCTGAGGAGTCTGGGAAGGGAACAAGGAGGGAACAATGACACCAAGTCGTTTCTGTGGAGTCTGGGAAGGGAACAAGGAGGGGAACAATGTCACCAAGTCATTTCTGAGGAGTCTGGGAAGGGAACAAGGAGGGGAACAATGACACCAAGTCGTTTCTGAGGAGTCTGGAAGGGAACAATGAGGGGAACAATGTCCCCAAGTCGTTTCTGAGGAGTCTGGGAAGGGAACAAGGAGGGGAACAATGTCACCAAGTCGTTTCTGAGGAGTCTGGGAAGGGAACAAGGAGTGGAACAATGTCACCAAGTCGTTTCTGAGGAGTCTGGGAAGGGAACAAGGAGGGGTACAATGACACCAAGTCGTTTCTGAGGAGTCTGGGAAGGGAACAAGGAGGGGAACAATGTCACCAAGTCGTTTCTGAGGAGTCTGGGAAGGGAACAAGGAGGGGAACAATGTCACCAAGTCATTTCTGAGGAGTCTGGGAAGGGAACAAGGAGGGGAACAATGTCACCAAGTCGTTTCTGAGGAGTCTGGGAAGGGAACAAGGAGGGTAACAATGTCCCCAAGTCGTTTCTGAGGAGTCTTGGGAAGGGAACAAGGAGGGGAACAATGTCACCAAGTCGTTTCTGAGGAGTCTGGGAAGGGAACAAGGAGGGTAACAATGTCCCCAAGTCGTTTCTGAGGAGTCTGGGAAGGGAACAAGGAGGGGAACAATGACACCAAGTCATTTCTGATGAGTCTGGGAAGGGAACAAGGAGGGTAACAATGACACCAAGTCGTTTCTGAGTAGTCTGGGAAGGGAACAAGGAGGGGTACAATGACACCAAGTCGTTTCTGAGGAGTCTGGGAAGGGAACAAGGAGGGGAACAATGTCACCAAGTCGTTTCTGAGGAGTCTGGGAAGGGAACAAGGAGGGGAACAATGACACCAAGTCGTTTCTGAGGAGTCTGGGAAGGCGAACAATGAGGGGAACAATGTCCCCCAAGTCGTTTCTGAGGAGTCTGGGAAGGGAACAAGGAGGGGAACAATGTCACCAAGTCGTTTCTGAGGAGTCTGGGAAGGGAACAAGGAGGGGAACAATGTCACCAAGTCGTTTCTGAGGAGTCTGGAAGGGAACAAGGAGGGTAACAATGTCCCCAAGTCGTTTCTGAGGAGTCTGGGAAGGGAACAAGGAGGGGAACAATGTCACCAAGTCGTTTCTGAGGAGTCTGGGAAGGGAACAAGGAGGGTAACAATGTCCCCAAGTCGTTTCTGAGGAGTCTGGGAAGGGAACAAGGAGGGGAACAATGACACCAATTCATTTCTGATGAGTCTGGGAAGGGAACAAGGAGGGGAACAATGTCACCAAGTCGTTTCTGAGGAGTCTGGGAAGGGAACAAGGAGGGTAACAATGACACCAAGTCGTTTCTGAGGAGTCTGGAAGGGAACAAGGAGGGGTACAATGACACCAAGTCGTTTCTGAGGAGTCTGGGAAGGGAACAAGGAGGGGAACAATGTCATCAAGTCGTTTCTGAGGAGTCTGGGAAGGGAACAAGGAGGGGAACCAATGACACCAAGTCGTTTCTGAGGAGTCTGGGAAGGGAACAATGAGGGGAACAATGTCCCCAAGTCGTTTCTGAGGAGTCTGAGAAGGGAACAAGGAGGGGAACAATGTCACCAAGTCGTTTCTGAGGAGTCTGGGAAGGGAACAAGGAGGGGAACAATGTCACCAAGTCGTTTCTGAGGAGTCTGGGAAGGGAACAAGGAGGGGAACAATGTCACCAAGTCGTGTCTGAGGAGTCTGGGAAGGGAACAAGGAGGGAACAATGACACCAAGTCGTTTCTGTGGAGTCTGGGAAGGGAACAAGGAGGGGAACAATGTCACCAAGTCGTTTCTGAGGAGTCTGGGAAGGGAACGAGGAGGGTAACAATGTCCCCAAGTCGTTTCTGAGGAGTCTGGGAAGGGAACAAGGAGGGGAACAATGTCACCAAGTCGTTTCGGATAAGTCTGGGAAGGGAACAAGGAGGGGAACAATGACACAAGTCATTTCTGAGGAGTCTGGGAAGGGAACAAGGAGGGTAACAATGTCACCAAGTCGTTTCTGAGGAGTCTGGGAAGGGAACAAGGAGGGGAACAATGTCACCAAGTCATTTCTGAGGAGTCTGGGAAGGGAACAAGGAGGGGAACAATGACACCAAGTCGTTTCTGAGGAGTCTGGGAAGGGAACAATGAGGGGAACAATGTCCCCAAGTCGTTTCTGAGGAGTCTGGGAAGGGAACAAGGAGGGGAACAATGTCACCAAGTCGTTTCTGAGGAGTCTGGGAAGGGAACAAGGAGTGGAACAATGTCACCAAGTCGTTTCTGAGGAGTCTGGGAAGGGAACAAGGAGGGGTACAATGACACCAAGTCGTTTCTGAGGAGTCTGGGAAGGGGAACAAGGAGGGGAACAATGTCACCAAGTCGTTTCTGAGGAGTCTGGGAAGGGAACAAGGAGGGGAACAATGTCACCAAGTCATTTCTGAGGAGTCTGGGAAGGAACAAGGAGGGGAACAATGTCACCAAGTCGTTTCTGAGGAGTCTGGGAAGGGAACAAGGAGGGTAACAATGTCCCCAAGTCGTTTCTGAGGAGTCTGGGAAGGGAACAAGGAGGGGAACAATGTCACCAAGTCGTTTCTGAGGAGTCTGGGAAGGGAACAAGGAGGGTAACAATGTCCCCAAGTCGTTTCTGAGGAGTCTGGGAAGGGAACAAGGAGGGGAACAATGACACCAAGTCGTTTCTGAGGAGTCTGGGAAGGGAACAAGGAGGGGAACAATGTCACCAAGTCGTTTCTGAGGAGTCTGGGAAGGGAACAAGGAGGGGAACAATGTCACCAAGTCATTTCTGAGGAGTCTGGGAAGGGAACAAGGAGGGGAACAATGTCACCAAGTCGTTTCTGAGGAGTCTGGGAAGGGAACAAGGAAGATAACAATGTCCCCAAGTCGTTTCTGAGGAGTCTGGGAAGGGAACAAGGAGGGGAACAATGTCACCAAGTCGTTTCTGAGGAGTCTGGGAAGGGAACAAGGAGGGTAACAATGTCCCCAAGTCGTTTCTGAGGAGTCTGGGAAGGGAACAAGGAGGGGAACAATGACACCAAGTCATTTCTGATGAGTCTGGAAAGGGAACAAGGAGGGGAACAATGTCACCAAGTCGTTTCTGAGGAGTCTGGGAAGGGAACAAGGAGGGTAACAATGACACCAAGTCGTTTCTGAGGAGTCTGGGAAGGGAACAAGGACGGGTACAATGACACCAAGTCGTTTCTGAGGAGTCTGGAAGGAAACAAGGAGGGGAACAATGTCACCAAGTCGTTTCTGAGGAGTCTGGGAAGGGAACAAGGAGGGGAACAATGTCACCAAGTCATTTCTGAGGAGTCTGGGAAGGGAACAAGGAGGGGAACAATGTCACTAAGTCGTTTCTGAGGAGTCTGGGAAGGGAACAAGGAGGGTAACAATGTCCCCAAGTCGTTTCTGAGGAGTCTGGGAAGTGAACAAGGAGGGGAACAATGTCACCAAGTCGTGTCTGAGGAGTCTGGGAAGGGAACAAGGAGGGAACATTGACACCAAGTCGTTTCTGTGGAGTCTGGGAAGGGAACAAGGAGGGGAACAATGTCACCAAGTCGTTTCTGAGGAGTCTGGGAAGGGAACGAGGAGGGTAACAATGTCCCCAAGTCGTTTCTGAGGAGTCTGGGAAGGGAACAAGGAGGGGAACAATGTCACCAAGTCGTTTCGGAGAAGTCTAGGAAGGGAACAAGGAGGGGAACAATGACACCAAGTCATTTCTGAGGAGTCTGGGAAGGGAACAAGGAGGGTAACAATGTCACCAAGTCGTTTCTGAGGAGTCTGGGAAGGGAACAAGGAGGGGAACAATGTCACCAAGTCGTTTCTGAGGAGTCTGGGAGGGAACAAGGAGGGGAACAATGACACCAAGTCGTTTCTGAGGAGTCTGGGAAGGGAACAATGAGGGGAACAATGTCCCCAAGTCGTTTCTGAGGAGTCTGGGAAGGGAACAAGGAGGGGAACAATGTCACCAAGTCATTTCTGAGGAGTCTGGGAAGGGAACAAGGAGTGGAACAATGTCACCAAGTCGTTTCTGAGGAGTTTGGGAAGGGAACAAGGAGGGGTACAATGACACCAAGTCGTTTCTGAGGAGTCTGGGAAGGGAACAAGGAGGGGAACAATGTCACCAAGTCGTTTCTGAGGAGTCTGGGAAGGGAACAAGGAGGGGAACAATGTCACCAAGTCATTTCTGAGGAGTCTGGGAAGGGAACAAGGAGGGGAACAATGTCACCAAGTCGTTTCTGAGGAGTCTGGGAAGGGAACAAGGAGGGTAACAATGTCCCCAAGTCGTTTCTGAGGAGTCTGGGAAGGGAACAAGGAGGGGAACAATGTCACCAAGTCGTTTCTGAGGAGTCTGGGAAGGGAACAAGGAGGGTAACAATGTCCCCAAGTCGTTTCTGAGGAGTCTGGGAAGGGAACAAGGAGGGGAACAATGACACCAAGTCATTTCTGATGAGTCTGGGAAGGGAACAAGGAGGGGAACAATGTCACCAAGTCCTTTCTGAGGAGTCTGGGAAGGGAACAATGAGGGGAACAATGTCACCAAGTCGTTTCTGAGGAGTCTGGGAAGGGAACAAGGAGGGGAACAATGTCACCAAGTCGTTTCTGAGGAGTCTGGGAAGGGAACAAGGAGGGGTACAATGACACCAAGTCGTTTCTGAGGAGTGTGGGAAGGGAACAAGGAGGGGAACAATGTCACCAAGTCGTTTCTGAGGAGTCTGGGAAGGGAACAAGGAGGGTAACAATGTCCCCAAGTCGTTTCTGAGGAGTCTGGGAAGGGAACAAGGAGGGGAACAACAATGTCACCAAGTCGTTTCTGAGGAGTCTGGGAAGGGAACAAGGAGGGTAACATTGTCCCCAAGTCGTTTCTGAGGAGTCTGGGAAGGGAACAAGGAGGGGAACAATGACACCAAGTCATTTCTGATGAGTCTGGGAAGGGAACAAGGAGGGGAACAATGTCACCAAGTCCTTTCTGAGGAGTCTGGGAAGGGAACAATGAGGGGAACAATGTCACCAAGTCGTTTCTGAGGAGTCTGGGAAGGGAACAAGGAGGGGAACAATGACACCAAGTCGTTTCTGAGGAGTCTGGGAAGGGAACAAGGAGGGGAACAATGTCACCAAGTCGTTTCTGAGGAGTCTGGGAAGGGAACAAGGAGGGGAACAATGTCACCAAGTCATTTCTGAGGAGTCTGGAAGGGAACAAGGAGGGGAACAATGTCACCAAGTCGTTTCTGAGGAGTCTGGGAAGGGAACAAGGAAGATAACAATGTCCCCAAGTCGTTTCTGAGGAGTCTGGGAAGGGAACAAGGAGGGGAACAATGTCACCAAGTCGTTTCTGAGGAGTCTGGGAAGGGAACAAGGAGGGTAACAATGTCCCCAAGTCGTTTCTGAGGAGTCTGGGAAGGGAACAAGGAGGGGAACAATGACACCAAGTCATTTCTGATGAGTCTGGAAAGGGAACAAGGAGGGGAACAATGTCACCAAGTCGTTTCTGAGGAGTCTGGGAAGGGAACAAGGAGGGTAACAATGACACCAAGTCGTTTCTGAGGAGTCTGGGAAGGGAACAAGGACGGGTACAATGACACCAAGTCGTTTCTGAGGAGTCTGGGAAGGAAACAAGGAGGGGAACAATGTCACCAAGTCGTTTCTGAGGAGTCTGGGAAGGGAACAAGGAGGGGAACAATGTCACCAAGTCATTTCTGAGGAGTCTGGGAAGGGAACAAGGAGGGGAACAATGTCACTAAGTCGTTTCTGAGGAGTCTGGGAAGGGAACAAGGAGGGTAACAATGTCCCCAAGTCGTTTCTGAGGAGTCTGGGAAGTGAACAAGGAGGGGAACAATGTCACCAAGTCGTGTCTGAGGAGTCTGGGAAGGGAACAAGGAGGGAACATTGACACCAAGTCGTTTCTGTGGAGTCTGGGAAGGGAACAAGGAGGGGAACAATGTCACCAAGTCGTTTCTGAGGAGTCTGGGAAGGGAACGAGGAGGGTAACAATGTCCCCAAGTCGTTTCTGAGGAGTCTGGGAAGGGAACAAGGAGGGGAACAATGTCACCAAGTCGTTTCGGAGAAGTCTGGGAAGGGAACAAGGAGGGGAACAATGACACCAAGTCATTTCTGAGGAGTCTGGGAAGGGAACAAGGAGGGTAACAATGTCACCAAGTCGTTTCTGAGGAGTCTGGGAAGGGAACAAGGAGGGGAACAATGTCACCAAGTCGTTTCTGAGGAGTCTGGAAGGGAACAAGGAGGGGAACAATGACACCAAGTCGTTTCTGAGGAGTCTGGGAAGGGAACAATGAGGGGAACAATGTCCCCAAGTCGTTTCTGAGGAGTCTGGGAAGGGAACAAGGAGGGGAACAATGTCACCAGTCGTTTCTGAGGAGTCTGGGAAGGGAACAAGGAGTGGAACAATGTCACCAAGTCGTTTCTGAGGAGTTTGGGAAGGGAACAAGGAGGGGTACAATGACACCAAGTCGTTTCTGAGGAGTCTGGGAAGGGAACAAGGAGGGGAACAATGTCACCAAGTCGTTTCTGAGGAGTCTGGGAAGGGAACAAGGAGGGGAACAATGTCACCAAGTCATTTCTGAGGAGTCTGGGAAGGGAACAAGGAGGGGAACAATGTCACCAAGTCGTTTCTGAGGAGTCTGGGAAGGGAACAAGGAGGGTAACAATGTCCCCAAGTCGTTTCTGAGGAGTCTGGGAAGGGAACAAGGAGGGGAACAATGTCACCAAGTCGTTTCTGAGGAGTCTGGGAAGGGAACAAGGAGGGTAACAATGTCCCCAAGTCGTTTCTGAGGAGTCTGGGAAGGGAACAAGGAGGGGAACAATGACACCAAGTCATTTCTGATGAGTCTGGGAAGGGAACAAGGAGGGGAACAATGTCACCAAGTCCTTTCTGAGGAGTCTGGGAAGGGAACAATGAGGGGAACAATGTCACCAAGTCGTTTCTGAGGAGTCTGGGAAGGGAACAAGGAGGGGAACAATGTCACCAAGTCGTTTCTGAGGAGTCTGGGAAGGGAACAAGGAGGGGTACAATGACACCAAGTCGTTTCTGAGGAGTGTGGGAAGGGAACAAGGAGGGGAACAATGTCACCAAGTCGTTTCTGAGGAGTCTGGGAAGGGAACAAGGAGGGTAACAATGTCCCCAAGTCGTTTCTGAGGAGTCTGGGAAGGGAACAAGGAGGGGAACAACAATGTCACCAAGTCGTTTCTGAGGAGTCTGGGAAGGGAACAAGGAGGGTAACATTGTCCCCAAGTCGTTTCTGAGGAGTCTGGGAAGGGAACAAGGAGGGGAACAATGACACCAAGTCATTTCTGATGAGTCTGGGAAGGGAACAAGGAGGGGAACAATGTCACCAAGTCCTTTCTGAGGAGTCTGGGAAGGGAACAATGAGGGGAACAATGTCACCAAGTCGTTTCTGAGGAGTCTGGGAAGGGAACAAGGAGGGGAACAATGTCACCAAGTCGTTTCTGAGGAGTCTGGGAAGGGAACAAGCAGGGGTACAATGACACCAAGTCGTTTCTGAGGAGTCTGGGAAGGGAACAAGGAGGGGAACAATGTCACCAAGTCGTTTCTGAGGAGTCTGGGAAGGGAACAAGGAGGGTAACAATGACACCAAGTCGTTTCTGAGGAGTCTGGGAAGGGAACAAGGAGGGGTACAATGACACCAAGTCGTTTCTGAGGAGTCTGGGAAGGGAACAAGGAGGGTAACAATGTCACCAAGTCGTTTCTGAGGAGTCTGGAAGGGAACAAGGAGGGGAACAATGTCACCAAGTCATTTCTGAGGAGTCTGGGAAGGGAACAAGGAGGGGAACAATGTCACTAAGTCGTTTCTGAGGAGTCTGGGAAGGGAACAAAGAGGGTAACAATGTCACCAAGTCGTTTCTGAGGAGTCTGGGAAGGGAACAAGGAGGGGAACAATGTCACCAAGTCATTTCTGAGGAGTCTGGGAAGGGAACAAGGAGGGGAACAATGTCACTAAGTCGTTTCTGAGGAGTCTGGGAAGGGAACAAGGAGGGTAACAATGTCACCAAGTCGTTTCTGAGGAGTCTGGGAAGGGAACAAGGAGGGGAACAATGACACCAAGTCATTTCTGATGAGTCTGGGAAGGGAACAAGGAGGGGAACAATGTCACCAAGTCCTTTCTGAGGAGTCTGGGAAGGGAACAATGAGGGGAACAATGTCACCAAGTCGTTTCTGAGGAGTCTGGGAAGGAACAAGGAGGGGAACAATGTCACCAAGTCGTTTCTGAGGAGTCTGGGAAGGGAACAAGGAGGGGTACAATGACACCAAGTCGTTTCTGAGGAGTGTGGGAAGGGAACAAGGAGGGGAACAATGTCACCAAGTCGTTTCTGAGGAGTCTGGGAAGGGAACAAGGAGGGTAACAATGTCCCCAAGTCGTTTCTGAGGAGTCTGGGAAGGGAACAAGGAGGGGAACAACAATGTCACCAAGTCGTTTCTGAGGAGTCTGGGAAGGGAACAAGGAGGGTAACATTGTCCCCAAGTCGTTTCTGAGGAGTCTGGGAAGGGAACAAGGAGGGGAACAATGACACCAAGTCATTTCTGATGAGTCTGGGAAGGGAACAAGGAGGGGAACAATGTCACCAAGTCCTTTCTGAGGAGTCTGGGAAGGGAACAATGAGGGGAACAATGTCACCAAGTCGTTTCTGAGGAGTCTGGGAAGGGAACAAGGAGGGGAACAATGACACCAAGTCGTTTCTGAGGAGTCTGGGAAGGGAACAAGGAGGGGAACAATGTCACTAAGTCGTTTCTGAGGAGTCTGGGAAGGGAACAAGGAGGGTAACAATGTCACCAAGTCGTTTCTGAGGAGTCTGGGAAGGGAACAAGGAGGGGAACAATGACACCAAGTCATTTCTGATGAGTCTGGGAAGGGAACAAGGAGGGGAACAATGTCACCAAGTCCTTTCTGAGGAGTCTGGGAAGGGAACAATGAGGGGAACAATGTCACCAAGTCGTTTCTGAGGAGTCTGGGAAGGGAACAAGGAGGGGAACAATGTCACCAAGTCGTTTCTGAGGAGTCTGGGAAGGGAACAAGGAGGGGTACAATGACACCAAGTCGTTTCTGAGGAGTGTGGGAAGGGAACAAGGAGGGGAACAATGTCACCAAGTCGTTTCTGAGGAGTCTGGGAAGGGAACAAGGAGGGTAACAATGTCCCCAAGTCGTTTCTGAGGAGTCTGGGAAGGGAACAAGGAGGGGAACAACAATGTCACCAAGTCGTTTCTGAGGAGTCTGGGAAGGGAACAAGGAGGGTAACATTGTCCCCAAGTCGTTTCTGAGGAGTCTGGGAAGGGAACAAGGAGGGGAACAATGACACCAAGTCATTTCTGATGAGTCTGGGAAGGGAACAAGGAGGGGAACAATGTCACCAAGTCCTTTCTGAGGAGTCTGGGAAGGGAACAATGAGGGGAACAATGTCACCAAGTCGTTTCTGAGGAGTCTGGGAAGGGAACAAGGAGGGGAACAATGACACCAAGTCGTTTCTGAGGAGTCTGGGAAGGGAACAAGGAGGGGAACAATGTCACCAAGTCGTTTCTGAGGAGTCTGGGAAGGGAACAAGGAGGGGAACAATGTCACCAAGTCATTTCTGAGGAGTCTGGGAAGGGAACAAGGAGGGGAACAATGTCACCAAGTCGTTTCTGAGGAGTCTGGGAAGGGAACAAGGAAGATAACAATGTCCCCAAGTCGTTTCTGAGGAGTCTGGGAAGGGAACAAGGAGGGGAACAATGTCACCAAGTCGTTTCTGAGGAGTCTGGGAAGGGAACAAGGAGGGTAACAATGTCCCCAAGTCGTTTCTGAGGAGTCTGGGAAGGGAACAAGGAGGGGAACAATGACACCAAGTCATTTCTGATGAGTCTGGAAAGGGAACAAGGAGGGGAACAATGTCACCAAGTCGTTTCTGAGGAGTCTGGGAAGGGAACAAGGAGGGTAACAATGACACCAAGTCGTTTCTGAGGAGTCTGGGAAGGGAACAAGGACGGGTACAATGACACCAAGTCGTTTCTGAGGAGTCTGGGAAGGAAACAAGGAGGGGAACAATGTCACCAAGTCGTTTCTGAGGAGTCTGGGAAGGGAACAAGGAGGGGAACAATGTCACCAAGTCATTTCTGAGGAGTCTGGGAAGGGAACAAGGAGGGGAACAATGTCACTAAGTCGTTTCTGAGGAGTCTGGGAAGGGAACAAGGAGGGTAACAATGTCCCCAAGTCGTTTCTGAGGAGTCTGGGAAGTGAACAAGGAGGGGAACAATGTCACCAAGTCGTGTCTGAGGAGTCTGGGAAGGGAACAAGGAGGGAACATTGACACCAAGTCGTTTCTGTGGAGTCTGGGAAGGGAACAAGGAGGGGAACAATGTCACCAAGTCGTTTCTGAGGAGTCTGGGAAGGGAACGAGGAGGGTAACAATGTCCCCAAGTCGTTTCTGAGGAGTCTGGGAAGGGAACAAGGAGGGGAACAATGTCACCAAGTCGTTTCGGAGAAGTCTGGGAAGGGAACAAGGAGGGGAACAATGACACCAAGTCATTTCTGAGGAGTCTGGGAAGGGAACAAGGAGGGTAACAATGTCACCAAGTCGTTTCTGAGGAGTCTGGGAAGGGAACAAGGAGGGGAACAATGTCACCAAGTCGTTTCTGAGGAGTCTGGGAAGGGAACAAGGAGGGGAACAATGACACCAAGTCGTTTCTGAGGAGTCTGGGAAGGGAACAATGAGGGGAACAATGTCCCCAAGTCGTTTCTGAGGAGTCTGGGAAGGGAACAAGGAGGGGAACAATGTCACCAAGTCGTTTCTGAGGAGTCTGGGAAGGGAACAAGGAGTGGAACAATGTCACCAAGTCGTTTCTGAGGAGTTTGGGAAGGGAACAAGGAGGGGTACAATGACACCAAGTCGTTTCTGAGGAGTCTGGGAAGGGAACAAGGAGGGGAACAATGTCACCAAGTCGTTTCTGAGGAGTCTGGGAAGGGAACAAGGAGGGGAACAATGTCACCAAGTCATTTCTGAGGAGTCTGGGAAGGGAACAAGGAGGGGAACAATGTCACCAAGTCGTTTCTGAGGAGTCTGGGAAGGGAACAAGGAGGGTAACAATGTCCCCAAGTCGTTTCTGAGGAGTCTGGGAAGGGAACAAGGAGGGGAACAATGTCACCAAGTCGTTTCTGAGGAGTCTGGGAAGGGAACAAGGAGGGTAACAATGTCCCCAAGTCGTTTCTGAGGAGTCTGGGAAGGGAACAAGGAGGGGAACAATGACACCAAGTCATTTCTGATGAGTCTGGGAAGGGAACAAGGAGGGGAACAATGTCACCAAGTCCTTTCTGAGGGAGTCTGGGAAGGGAACAATGAGGGGAACAATGTCACCAAGTCGTTTCTGAGGAGTCTGGGAAGGGAACAAGGAGGGGAACAATGTCACCAAGTCGTTTCTGAGGAGTCTGGGAAGGGAACAAGGAGGGGTACAATGACACCAAGTCGTTTCTGAGGAGTGTGGGAAGGGAACAAGGAGGGGAACAATGTCACCAAGTCGTTTCTGAGGAGTCTGGGAAGGGAACAAGGAGGGTAACAATGTCCCCAAGTCGTTTCTGAGGAGTCTGGGAAGGGAACAAGGAGGGGAACAACAATGTCACCAAGTCGTTTCTGAGGAGTCTGGGAAGGGAACAAGGAGGGTAACATTGTCCCCAAGTCGTTTCTGAGGAGTCTGGGAAGGGAACAAGGAGGGGAACAATGACACCAAGTCATTTCTGAGGAGTCTGGGAAGGGAACAAGGAGTGGAACAATGTCACCAAGTCGTTTCTGAGGAGTTTGGGAAGGGAACAAGGAGGGGTACAATGACACCAAGTCGTTTCTGAGGAG
Organism: Anabrus simplex; assembly: GCF_040414725.1. NCBI lineage: Eukaryota > Metazoa > Arthropoda > Insecta > Orthoptera > Tettigoniidae > Anabrus > Anabrus simplex. The sequence goes on from NW_027130085.1 coordinate 31,253, forward strand.
TCTGGGAAGGGAACAAGGAGGGGAACAATGTCACCAAGTCGTTTCTGAGGAGTCTGGGAAGGGAACAAGGAGGGGAACAATGTCACCAAGTCATTTCTGAGGAGTCTGGGAAGGGAACAAGGAGGGGAACAATGTCACCAAGTCGTTTCTGAGGAGTCTGGGAAGGGAACAAGGAGGGTAACAATGTCCCCAAGTCGTTTCTGAGGAGTCTGGGAAGGGAACAAGGAGGGGAACAATGTCACCAAGTCGTTTCTGAGGAGTCTGGGAAGGGAACAAGGAGGGTAACAATGTCCCCAAGTCGTTTCTGAGGAGTCTGGGAAGGGAACAAGGAGGGGAACAATGACACCAAGTCATTTCTGATGAGTCTGGGAAGGGAACAAGGAGGGGAACAATGTCACCAAGTCCTTTCTGAGGAGTCTGGGAAGGGAACAATGAGGGGAACAATGTCACCAAGTCGTTTCTGAGGAGTCTGGGAAGGGAACAAGGAGGGGAACAATGTCACCAAGTCGTTTCTGAGGAGTCTGGGAAGGGAACAAGGAGGGGTACAATGACACCAAGTCGTTTCTGAGGAGTGTGGGAAGGGAACAAGGAGGGGAACAATGTCACCAAGTCGTTTCTGAGGAGTCTGGGAAGGGAACAAGGAGGGTAACAATGTCCCCAAGTCGTTTCTGAGGAGTCTGGGAAGGGAACAAGGAGGGGAACAACAATGTCACCAAGTCGTTTCTGAGGAGTCTGGGAAGGGAACAAGGAGGGTAACATTGTCCCCAAGTCGTTTCTGAGGAGTCTGGGAAGGGAACAAGGAGGGGAACAATGACACCAAGTCATTTCTGATGAGTCTGGGAAGGGAACAAGGAGGGGAACAATGTCACCAAGTCCTTTCTGAGGAGTCTGGGAAGGGAACAATGAGGGGAACAATGTCACCAAGTCGTTTCTGAGGAGTCTGGGAAGGGAACAAGGAGGGGAACAATGTCACCAAGTCGTTTCTGAGGAGTCTGGGAAGGGAACAAGCAGGGGTACAATGACACCAAGTCGTTTCTGAGGAGTCTGGGAAGGGAACAAGGAGGGGAACAATGTCACCAAGTCGTTTCTGAGGAGTCTGGGAAGGGAACAAGGAGGGTAACAATGACACCAAGTCGTTTCTGAGGAGTCTGGGAAGGGAACAAGGAGGGGTACAATGACACCAAGTCGTTTCTGAGGAGTCTGGAAGGGAACAAGGAGGGTAACAATGTCACCAAGTCGTTTCTGAGGAGTCTGGGAAGGGAACAAGGAGGGGAACAATGTCACCAAGTCATTTCTGAGGAGTCTGGGAAGGGAACAAGGAGGGGAACAATGTCACTAAGTCGTTTCTGAGGAGTCTGGGAAGGGAACAAAGAGGGTAACAATGTCACCAAGTCGTTTCTGAGGAGTCTGGGAAGGGAACAAGGAGGGGAACAATGTCACCAAGTCATTTCTGAGGAGTCTGGGAAGGGAACAAGGAGGGGAACAATGTCACTAAGTCGTTTCTGAGGAGTCTGGGAAGGGAACAAGGAGGGTAACAATGTCACCAAGTCGTTTCTGAGGAGTCTGGGAAGGGAACAAGGAGGGGAACAATGACACCAAGTCATTTCTGATGAGTCTGGGAAGGGAACAAGGAGGGGAACAATGTCCCCAAGTCCTTTCTGAGGAGTCTGGGAAGGGAACAATGAGGGGAACAATGTCACCAAGTCGTTTCTGAGGAGTCTGGGAAGGGAACAAGGAGGGGAACAATGTGACCAAGTCGTTTCTGAGGAGTCTGGGAAGGGAACAAGGAGGGGTACAATGACACCAAGTCGTTTCTGAGGAGTCTGGGAAGGGAACAAGGAGGGGAACAATATCACCAAGTCGTTTCTGAGGAGTCTGGAAAGGGAACAAGGAGGGTAACAATGACACCAAGTCGTTTCTGAGGAGTCTGGGAAGGGAACAAGGAGGGGTACAATGACACCAAGTCGTTTCTGAGGAGTCTGGGAAGGGAACAAGGAGGGTAACAATGTCACCAAGTCGTTTCTGAGGAGTCTGGGAAGGGAACAAGGAGGGGAACAATGTCATCAAGTCATTTCTGAGGAGTCTGGGAAGGGAACAAGGAGGGTAACAATGTCCCCAAGTCGTTTCTGAGGAGTCTGGGAAGGGAACAAGGAGGAGAACAAAGTCCCCAAGTCGTTTCTGAGGAGTCTGGGAAGGGAACAAGGAGGGGAACAATGACACCAAGTCGTTTCTGAGGAGTCTGGGAAGGAACAAGGAGGGGTACAATGACACCAAGTCGTTTCTGAGGAGTCTGGGAAGGGAACAAGGAGGGGAACAATGTCACCAAGTCGTTTCTGAGGAGTCTGGGAAGGGAACAAGGAGGGGAACAATGTCACCAAGTCATTTCTGAGGAGTCTGGGAAGGGAACAAGGAGGGGAACAATGTCACTAAGTCGTTTCTGAGGAGTCTGGGAAGGGAACAAGGAGGGTAACAATGTCCCCAAGTCGTTTCTGAGGAGTCTGGGAAGGGAACAAGGAGGGGAAAAATGACACCAAGTCATTTCTGATGAGTCTGGGAAGGGAACAAGGAGGGTAACAATGTCCCCACGTCGTTTCTGTGGAGTCTGGGAAGGGAACAAGGAGGGGAACGATGACACCAAGTCATTTCTGATGAGTCTGGGAAGGGAACAAGGAGGGGAACAATGTCCCCAAGTCGTTTCTGAGGAGTCTGGGAAGGGAACAAGGAGGGGAACAATGACACCAAGTCATTTCTGAGGAGTCTGGGAAGGGAACAAGGAGGGGAACAATGTCACCAAGTCGTTTCTGAGGAGTCTGGGAAGGGAACAAGGAGGGGTACAATGACACCAAGTCGTTTCTGAGGAGTCTGGGAAGGGAACAAGGAGGGTAACAATGTCACCAAGTCATTTCTGAGGAGTCTGGGAAGGGAACAAGGAGGGGAACAATGTCACTAAGTCTTTTCTGAGGAGTCTGGGAAGGGAACAAGGAGGGTAACAATGTCCCCAAGTCGTTTCTGAGGAGTCTGGGAAGGGAACAAGGAGGGGAACAATGACACCAAGTCATTTCTGATGAGTCTGGGAAGGGAACAAGGAGGGTAACAATGTCCCCAAGTCGTTTCTGTGGAGTCTGGGAAGGGAACAAGGAGGGGAACAATGACACCAAGTCATTTCTGATGAGTCTGGGAAGGGAACAAGGAGGGGAACAATGTCCCCAAGTCGTTTCTGAGGAGTCTGGGAAGGGAACAAGGAGGGGAACAATGTCCCCAAGTCGTTTCTGAGGAGTCTGGGAAGGGAACAAGGAGGGGAACAATGTCACCAAGTCGTTTCTGAGGAGTCTGGGAAGGGAACAAGGAGGGGTACAATGACACCAAGTCGTTTCTGAGGAGTCTGGGAAGGGAACAAGGAGGGTAACAATGTCACCAAGTCGTTTCTGAGGAGTCTGGGAAGGGAACAAGGAGGGTAACAATGACACCAAGTCGTTTCTGAGGAGTCATGGAAGGGAACAAGGAGGGGAACAATGTAACCAAGTCGTTTCTGAGGAGTCTGGGAAGGGAACAAGGAGGGGAACAATGTCACCAAGTCGTTTCTGAGGAGTCTGGGAAGGGAACAAGGAGGGGAACAATGTCACCAAGTCGTTTCTGAGGAGTCTGGGAAGGGAACAAGGAGGGGAACAATGTCACCAAGTCGTTTCTGAGGAGTCTGGGAAGGGAACAAGGAGGGGATGAGACGGGAGGACAGAGGAGGACAGATGAGGGGGTGAGAAGGGAGGACAGAGGAGGGCAGGGAAGGGGATGAGACGGGAGGACAGAGGAGAGCAGGGGAGGGGATGAGAGGGGAGGACAGAGGAGGGAATGAGAAGGGAGGACAGAGAAGGGCAGGGGAGGGGATGAGAAGGGAGGACAGAGGAGGACAGAGGAGGGGATGAGAAGGGAGGACAGAGGAGGGCAGGGGAGGGGGTGAGAAGGGAGGACAGAGGAGGGCAGGGGAGGGGATGAGAAGGGAGGACAGAGGAGGACAGAGGAGGGGATGAGAAGGGAGGACAGTGGAGGGCAGGGGAGGGGGTGAGAGGGGAGGGGAGAGGATGGCAGGGGAGGGGATGAGAGGGGAAGGGAGAGGAGGGGATGAGAAGGGAGGACAGAGGAGGGCAGGGGAGGGGATGAGACGGGAGGACAGAGGAGGGCAGGGGAGGGGATGAGAAGGGAGGACAGAGGAGGGCAGGGGAGGGGATAAGAAGGGAGGGCAGGGGAGGGGATGAGAATGGAAGACAGAGGAGGGCAGGGAAGGGGATGAGACGGGAGGACAGAGGAGGGCAGGGGAGGGGATGAGAAGGGAGGGCAGAGGAGGGGATGAGAAGGGAGGACAGAGGAGGGCAGGGGAGGGTGTGAGAGGGGAGGACAGAGGAGGACAGAGGAGGGATGAGAAGGAGGACAGAGGAGGCGAGGAGGGGGAGGGGATGAGAAGGGAGAACAGAGGAGGACAGAGGAGGGGATGAGAAGGGAGGACAGGGGAGGGCAGGGGAGGGGGTTAGAGGGGAGGACAGAGGAGGGGATGAGAAGGGAGGACAGAGGAGGGCAGGGGAGGGGGTGAGAGGGGAGGACAGAGGATGGGATGAGAATGGAGGACAGAGGAGTGCAGGGAAGGGGATGAGACGGGAGGACAGAGGAGGGCAGGGGAGGGGATGAGAAGGGAGGACAGAGGAGGGCAGGGGAGGGGATGAGAAGGGAGGGCAGAGGAGGGCAGGGGAGGGGGTGAGAATGGAGGACAGAGGAGGGCAGGGAAGGGGATGAGACGGGAGGACAGAGGAGGGCAGGGGAGGGGATGAGAAGGGAGGGCAGAGGAGAGCAGGGGAGGGGATAAGAAGGGAGGACAGAGGAGGGCAGGGAAGGGGATAAGAAGGGAGGACAGAGGAGGGCAGGGAAGGGGATGAGACGGGAGGACAGAGGAGGGCAGGGGAGGGGATGAGAAGGGAGGGCAGAGGAGGGCAGGGGAGGGGATGAGAAGGGAGGACAGAGGAGGACAGAGGAGGGGATGAGAAGGGAGGACAGAGGAGGGCAGGGGAGGGGGTGAGAAGGGAGGACAGAGGAGGGCAGGGGAGGGGATGAGAAGGGAGGACAGAGGAGGACAGAGGAGGGGATGAGAAGGGAGGACAGTGGAGGGCAGGGGAGGGGGTGAGAGGGGAGGGGAGAGGATGGCAGGGGAGGGGATGAGAGGGGAAGGGAGAGGAGGGGATGAGAAGGGAGGACAGAGGAGGGCAGGGGAGGGGATGAGACGGGAGGACAGAGGAGGGCAGGGGAGGGGATGAGAAGGGAGGACAGAGGAGGGCAGGGGAGGGGATAAGAAGGGAGGGCAGGGGAGGGGATGAGAATGGAAGACAGAGGAGGGCAGGGAAGGGGATGAGACGGGAGGACAGAGGAGGGCAGGGGAGGGGATGAGAAGGGAGGGCAGAGGAGGGGATGAGAAGGGAGGACAGAGGAGGGCAGGGGAGGGTGTGAGAGGGGAGGACAGAGGAGGACAGAGGAGGGGATGAGAAGGGAGGACAGAGGAGGGCAGGGGAGGGGATGAGAAGGGAGAACAGAGGAGGACAGAGGAGGGGATGAGAAGGGAGGACAGGGGAGGGCAGGGGAGGGGGTTAGAGGGGAGGACAGAGGAGGGGATGAGAAGGGAGGACAGAGGAGGGCAGGGGAGGGGGTGAGAGGGGAGGACAGAGGATGGGATGAGAATGGAGGACAGAGGAGTGCAGGGAAGGGGATGAGACGGGAGGACAGAGGAGGGCAGGGGAGGGGATGAGAAGGGAGGGCAGAGGAGGGCAGGGGAGGGGGTGAGAATGGAGGACAGAGGAGGGCAGGGAAGGGGATGAGACGGGAGGACAGAGGAGGGCAGGGGAGGGGATGAGAAGGGAGGGCAGAGGAGAGCAGGGGAGGGGATAAGAAGGGAGGACAGAGGAGGGCAGGGAAGGGGATAAGAAGGGAGGACAGAGGAGGGCAGGGAAGGGGATGAGACGGGAGGACAGAGGAGGGCAGGGGAGGGGATGAGAAGGGAGGGTAGAGGAGGGCAGGGGAGGGGATAAGAAGGGAGGACAGAGGAGGGCAGGGAAGGGGATGAGACGGGAGGACAGAGGAGGGCAGGGGAGGGGATGAGAGGGGAGGGGAGAGGAGGGCAGGGGAGGGGAGAGGAGGGCAGAGGAGCGGATGAGAATGCATGGCAGGGGAGGGGATGAGAGGGGAGGACAGAGGAGGGCAGGGGAGGGGATGAGAGGGGAGGACAGAGGAGGGCAGGAGAGGGGAGGAGAGGGGAGGACAGAGGAGTGCAGGGGAGGGGATGAGAACAAGTTACAATAAGACAAACAGCAGACAACTAACCCGCTACAGGGACAATAAGGCAGCTACAGTAAGACAAACTATAGGACAACGAGGCAGCGACAGTAAGACAGATGATAGGACAATGAGGCGGCTACAGTAAGACAAACTTTAGGACAACGAGGCAGCTACAGTAAGACAAACTATAGGACAACGATGCAGCTACAGTAAGACAAACTATAGGACAACGATGCAGCTACAGTAAGACAAACTATAGGACAACGATGCAGCTACAGTAAGACAGATGATAGGACAACGAGGCAGCTACAGTAAGACAAACTATAGGACAACGATGCAGCTACAGTAAGACAAACTATAGGACAACGATGCAGCTACAGTAAGACAAACTATAGGACAACGATGCAGCTACAGTAAGACAAACTATAGGACAATGAGGCAGCTACAGTAAGACAAAACGGTAGGACAACGAGGCAGCTACAGTAAGACAAACTATAGGACAACGAGGCAGCTACAGTAAGACAAACTATAGGACAACGAGGCAGCTACAGTAAGACAAACTATAGGGCAACGAGGCAGCTACATATAAACACAAACCTTTTGCTGTTGTGGTTCAGATTTTTGAAGCAGGTCGGTCGGTTGGTCGGTGTCAATATTTCTCTCTTTGTTTTGCTCTTTCTCCCTCGCCTCTGTCTCTTCCTCTCTCCTGCTTCCCTGCCTTTCTCCTCTTTCTATCTCTCCATAAAACAAGATAGGTAAATGAAAAAACAAACACTGCTGATATACACAGGAACAAAGGCCCCCTCACTTTCACACTCTTATGGTTTATTCTCATTGATGGGAATGAATGTACTGTTAGCCAGCTAATGTTACGTCATTCGCTGGGATTCATTGTGTACACCTGGCTAGATATCTAGCTACATTTCTTAACAAAATACTTTCGTCTTAGTGTGCCAGGTCGGCAACAAAACGTAATTCAGTTATTGCCAGCAGCACTGTTACAGTCACCAACATGAACATGCCTAACCAGCTCTGCTAGGGGGAGTAAAATGGTCAGAGTGGGGTGAAGTACAGTGCCTTGCGAAAGTATTCGGCCCCCTTGAACTTTGCGACCTTTTGCCACATTTCAGGCTTCAAACATAAAGATATAAAACTGTTTTTTTTTGTGAAGAATCAACAACAAGTGGGACACAATCATGAAGTGGAACGACATTTATTGGATATTTCAAACTTTTTTAACAAATCAAAAACTGAAAAATTGGGCGTGCAAAATTATTCAGCCCCTTTACTTTCAGTGCAGCAAACTCTCTCCAGAAGTTCAGTGAGGATCTCTGAATGATCCAATGTTGACCTAAGTGACTAATGAGGATAAATACAATCCACCTGTGTGTAATCAAGTCTCCGTATAAATGCACCTGCACTGTGGTAGTCTCAGAGGTCCGTTAAAAGCGCAGAGAGCATCATGAAGAACAAGGAACACACCAGGCAGGTCCGAGATACTGTTGTGAAGAAGTTTAAAGTCGAATTTGGATACAAAAAGATTTCCCAAGCTTTAAACATCCCAAGGAGCACTGTGCAAGCAATAATATTGAAATGGAAGGAGTATCAGACCACTGCAAATCTACCAAGACCTGGCCGTCCCTCTAAACTTTCAGCTCATACAAGGAGAAGACTGATCAGAGATGCAGCCGAGAGGCCCATGATCACTCTGGATGAAATGCAGAGATCTACAGCTGAGGTGGGAGACTCTGTCCATAGGACAACAATCATTTGTATATTGCACAAATCTGGCCTTTATGGAAGAGTGGCGAGGAGAAAGCCATTTCTTAAAGATATTCATAAAAAGTGTCGTTTAAGGTTTGCCACAAGCCACCTGGGAGACACACCAAACATGTGGAAGAAGGTGCTCTGGTCAGATGAAACCAAAATTGAACTTTTTGCCAACAATGTAAAACCTTATGTTTGGCGTAAAAGCAACACAGCTGAACACACCATACCCACTGTCAAACATGGTGGTGGCAGCATCATGGTTTGGGCCTGCTTTTCTTCAGCAGGGACAGGGAAGATGGTTAAAATTGATGGGAAGATGGATGGAGCCAAATACAGGCCCATTCTGGAAGAAAACCTGATGGAGTCTGCAAAAGACCTGAGACTGGGACGGAGATTTGTCTTCCAACAAGACAATGATCCAAAACATAAAGCAAAATCTACACTCGAATGGTTCAAAAATAAACATATCCAGGTGTTAGAATGGCCAAGTCAAAGTCCAGACCTGAATCCAATCGAGAATCTGTGGAAAGAACTGAAAACTGCTGTTCACAAATGCTCTCCATCCAACCTCACTGAGCTCGAGCTGTTTTGCAAGGAGGAATGGGAAACAATTTCAGTCTCTCGATGTGCAAAACTGATAGAGACATACCCCAAGCGACTTACAGCTGTAATCGCAGCAAAGGTGGCGCTAAAAAGTATTAACTTAAGGGGGCTGAATCATTTTGCACGCCCAATTTTTCAGTTTTGGATTTGTTAGAAAAGTTTGAAATATCCAATAAATGTCGTTCCACTTCATGATTGTGTCCCACTTGTTGTTGATTCTTCACAAAAAAATACAGTTTTATATCTTTATGTTTGAAGCCTGAAATGTGGCAAAAGGTCGCAAAGTTCAAGGGGGCTGAATACTTTCGCAAGGCACTGTAGCTAGCCAATGTCAGCCAGTTAGCATGGGTGCTTGACACTGTCATTGTGAGGTCAGAGCTTTCGGAACAACCCTACTTATTGGCCAGAGCGTCTAGTGTGCGCTCTAAACACGAAACGCTCTGAATTTAGACAAACGGACAATCTGACAGCACAGTTGCAGTCACCAACACTCTGGAAAACATACTGTAACAGCCTAACCAGCTCTGCTAGGGCAAGTCATGTTCAGTGAGCTGTTCTCTCTCACTTAGAAGTCTGGAAGTAGCTGGCCAGTTAGTACAGAAAGGTTGAATCAACCCTTAAAGAGATGGGTGAGGCTAAGGCTTAAGAGGGTGTGAACAATGCTGAATGGGTGTAGAAAACATGGGTTTAGACAACGAAGGGCTCTCCACTAGGTACCAAAACATTGAAAGGCCATTTTCTCAAAAGTGAGTTTACAAGTTGATCAACTTTCAAAGCAGAATTACTTTCCCATTGTTCCTCAACTGTAGTGTATGATATACCATGTTGTAGCTCTGAGTCCCTACTTCTATCTATGTAAGACACTGAAGTTCAAATATGGCTACATAAGACAGAAACCAGGTGGTGAGTCACAAACTTACCTTAAGAAACAAGGTTCATGAAGATAATAACTTGCTAGTAACAGATGACATTCATATTCTGACTATCTCTGAAACTCACTTAGATAATACCTTTGATTTTTTTTATCCTTTATTTAACTAGGTATGTCAGTTAAAGAACAAATTCTTATTTACAATGACGGTCTATCCTGAACGACGTTGGGCCAATTGTGCACCGCCCTATGGGATTCCCAATCACAGCCGGATGTGATTCAGCCTGGATTCAAACAGGGACTGTAGTGATGCCTCTTGCACTGAGATGCAGTACCTTAGACCACTGCACAAGTCGGGAGCCACTCGGGAGCCCATTGCTACCACGATAAATTGGTAGCAATACAAGGTTATAGCATGTATAGAAAATATAGAAATGCGAAAGGTGGAGGTGTTTCTGTTTATATTCAGAACCACATTTCTGTAAAGCTTATAGAAGATGTCATGTTAAATACTGTTGAAGTAATATGGCTACAGGTTCATCTGCCTCACCTAAAGCCCATTCTGGTGGAAGCTGCTATAGACCACCAACTGTTAACAGTCAGTATCTGGATAATGTTAAATACTGTTGAAGTAATATGGCTACAGGTTCATCTGCCTCACCTAAAGCCCATTCTGGTGGGAAGCTGCTATAGACAGTCAGTATCTGGATAATGTTAAATACTGTTGAAGTAATATGGCTACAGGTCCACTTGACTCACCTAAAGCCCATTCTGGTGGGAAGCTGCTATAGCTGAAGCGCTAACAATCAGTATCTGGATAATGTGTGTGAAATTATTGATAATGTATGTGATATCAAGAGAGAGGTATATTTTCTGGGTGATTTCAAATCAAATCAAATTTCATTTAAATATTGACTGTCTTTTCATCAAGCTGCCCACTCAAGAAAACGCTTCAAACTGTAACCAGTGCCTGCAACCTGGATCAGGTTATCAGTCAACCTACCAGGGTCGTTACAAACAGCACAGGAATGAAATCATCAACATGTATTGATCACATCTTTACTAATGTTGCAGAAATGTGCTTGAAAGCAGTATCCAGATCCATCGGATGTAGTGATCACAATATAGTGGCCATATCTATATTGGTAACCTAGTGGTTAGAGCGTTGGGACAATAACTGAAAGGTTGCTGGATCAAATCCCTGAGCTAACAAGGTACACATATGTCGTTCTGTCCCTGAAAAGGCACTGTTCCCTGGTAGACCGTCATTGTAAATAAAAATTTGTTCTTAACTGACTTAATTAAAAAAAATATCTAGGAAAACAAAAGTTCCAAATGCTTTCACTAATATAGTTTATAAGACAAGCCTGGGCAATTATTTTCCTCAGGGGCCTGAATGGTGCCACTCCTTTCCCCATCCCAAACACAGCTGATTTAAACGAATTGCATTTTACCTGACGATCATGATTAGTGGATTATTGGAGTCAGGTGTGTTAGCTGGGGCTGGGGGGCAAAAGTGTGACACCAATCAGACGCCCGAGGAAAGGAGTTGCTCGAAACCCTCAGAGGTTCCAAATGCTGGTTCTAATATAGTGTATACAATACGTTTTGTAGTGATTCCTACGTTGTTGATGTAAATAATATTTGTTGTTAATGAGGAGCAAACCGACACTGCACTTGACACATTTATGAAATTGCTCATTCTAGTTACTAATAAGCATGCACCCATTAAGAAGGAATTGAAAAATTGTATGGTTGAGAGGGACTAGGCAAAAGGAATGGCAAATCAGTCTGGCTGCACAACCAATTGGCAAACATATTGCAAATGGAGAAATCATGTGACTAAACTGAATAAATAGAAGAAACAACTACACTATGAAACAAAGATAAATGACATAAAGAATGATGGAAAAAACTAGACATTTTGTGAAAAAAGGAAAACTCAGCTGCTTTATTCATTTTATCAGATCTCATTCACAGTCTGATTCACAGTCTGATTCACAGTCTGATTCACAGTCTGATTCACAGTCTGATTCACAGTCTCATTCACAGTCTCATTCACAGTCTGATTCAGTCTGATTCACAATCTCATTCACAGTCTGATTCACAGTCTGATTCACAGTCTCATTCACAGTCTCATTCACAGTCTCATTCACAATCTCATTCACAGTCTGATTCACAGTCTCATTCATCACAGTCTCATTCATCACATTCTCATTCATCACAGTCTCATTCACGGTCTGATTCACAGTCTCATTCACAGTCTGATTCACAGTCCCATTCACAGTCTCATTCATCAAAGTCTCATTCATCACAGTCTCATTCATCACAGTCTCATTCACAGTCTCATTCATCACAGTCTCATTCATCAGAGTCTCATTCACAGTCTCATTCACAGTCTCATTCACAGTCTCATTCATCACAGTCTCATTCACAGTCTCATTCATCACAGTGTCTTTCACAGTCTCATTCACAGTCTCATTCATCACAGTCTCATTCACTGTCTCATTCAAAACAGTCTCATTCACATTCTCATTCACAGTCTCATTCATCACAGTCTCATTCACAGTCTCATTCATCACAATCTCATTCACAGTCTCATTCATCACAGTGTCTTTCACAGTCTCATTCACAGTCTCATTCATCACAGTCTCATTCACTGTCTCATTCAAAACAGTCTCATTCACATTCTCATTCACAGTCTCATTCATCACAGCCTCATTCACAGTCTCATTCATCACAGTCTCATTCACAGTCTCATTCACAGTCTCATTCATCACAGTGTCATTCATCACAGTCTCATTCATCATAGTCTCATTCACAGTCTCATTCACAGTCTCATTCACAGTCTCATTCATCACAGTCTCATTCACAGTCTCATTCACAGTCTCATTCACAGTCTCATTCACAGTCTCATTCATCACAGTCTCATTCACAGTCTCATTCATCACAGTCTCATTCACAGTCTCATTCATCACAGTCTCATTCATCAGAGTCTCATTCACAGTCTCATTCACAGTCTCATTCATCACAGTCTCATTCACAGTCACATTTACAGTCTCATTCACAGTCTCATTCATCACAGTCTCATTCACAGTCTCATTCATCACAGTCTCATTCACAGTCTCATTCATCACGGTCTCATTCACAGTCTCATTCATCACAGTCTCATTCACAGTCTCATTCATCACAGTCTCATTCACAGTCTCATTCACAGTCTCATTCATCACAGTCTCATTCATAGTCTCATTCATCACAGTCTCATTCACCGTCTCATTCATCACAGTCTCATTCATAGTCTCATTCATCACAGTCTCATTCACAGTCTCATTCATCACAGTCTCATTCACTGTCTCATTCAAAACAGTCTCATTCACATTCTCATTCACAGTCTCATTCATCACAGTCTCATTCACAGTCTCATTCATCACAGTCTCATTCACAGTCTCATTCACAGTCTCATTCATCACAGTGTCATTCATCACAGTCTCATTCATCACAGTCTCATTCATCATAGTCTCATTCACAGTCTCATTCACAGTCTCATTCATCACAGTCTCATTCACAGTCTCATTCATCACAGTCTCATTCACAGTCTCATTCACAGTCTCATTCACAGTCTCATTCACAGTCTCATTCATCACAGTCTCATTCACAGTCTCATTCATCACAGTCTCATTCACAGTCTCATTCATCACAGTCTCATTCATCAGAGTCTCATTCATCACAGTGTCTTTCACAGTCTCATTCATCACAGTCTCATTCACAGTCGCATTTACAGTCTCATTCACAGTCTCATTCATCACAGTCTCATTCACAGTCTCATTCATCACAGTCTCATTCACAGTCTCATTCATCACGGTCTCATTCACAGTCTCATTCATCACAGTCTCATTCACAGTCTCATTCACAGTCTCATTCATCACAGTCTCATTCATAGTCTCATTCATCACAGTCTCATTCACCGTCTCATTCATCACAGTCTCATTCATAGTCTCATTCATCACAGTCTCATTCACAGTCTCATTCATCACAGTCTCATTCACAGTCTCATTCACAGTCTCATTCATCACAGTCTCATTCACAGTCTCATTCATAGTCTCATTCATCACAGTCTCATTCACAGTCTCATTCACAGTCTCATTCCCAGTCTCTTTCATCACAGGCTCATTCACAGTCTCATTCACAGTCTCATTCACAGTCTCATTCATCACAGTCTCATTCACAGTCTCATTCATCACAGTCTCATTCATCACAGTCTCATTCATCACAGTCTCATTCATCACAGTCTCATTCATCACAGTCTCATTCACAGTCTCATCCACAGTCTCATTCAGTCTCATTCGTCACAAAACCCAGCGATATTTCCAACTACGTTAATAACTTTTTCATTGGCAAGATTAGCAAATGTAGGCATGACATGTCAGACAATAAACTACAGTCGTGGCCAAACGTTTTGAGAATGACACAAATATTAATTTTCACAAAGTCTGCTGCCTCAGTTTGTATGATGGCAATCTGCATATACTCCAGAATGTTATGAAGAGTGATCAGATGAATTGCAATTAATTGCAAAGTCCCTCTTTGCCATGCAAATGAACTGAATCTCCCAAAAATATTTCCACTGCATTTCAGCCCTGCCACAAAAGGGCCAGCTGACATCATGTCAGTGATTCTCTTGTTAACACAGGTGTGAGTGTTGATGAGGACAAGGCTGGAGATCACTCTGTCATGCTTATTGAATTCGAATAACAGACTGAAAGCTTCACAAAGAGGGTGATGCTTGGAATCATTGTTCTTCTTCTGTCAACCATGGTTACCTGCAAGGAAACACGTGCCGTCATCATTGCTTTGCACAAAAAGGGCTTCACAAGCAAGGATATTGCTGCCAGTAAGATTGCACCTAAATCAATAATTTATCGGATCATCAAGAACTTCAAGGAGAGCGGTTCAATTGCTGTGAAGAAGGCTTCAGGGCGCCCAAGAAAGTCCAGCAAGCGCCAGGACCGTCTCCTAAAGTTTATTCAGCTGCGGGATTGGGGCACCACCAGTACAGAGCTTGCTCAGGAATGCCAGCAGGCAGGTGTGAATGCATCTGCATGCACAGTGAGGCGAAGACTTTTGGAGGATTGCCTGGTGTCAAGAAGGGCAGCAAAGAAGCCACTTCTCTCCAGGAAAAACATCAGGGACTAACTGATATTCTGCAAAAGGTACAAGGATTGGACTGCTGAAGACTGGGGTAAAGTCATTTCTCTGATGAATCCCCTTTCGGATTTTTTGGGCATCCGGAAAAGAAAAGAGAAGACAAGGTGAGCGCTAACATCAGTCCTGTGTCATGCCAACAGTAAATCATCCTGAGACCATTCATGTGTGGGGTTGCTTCTCAGCCAAGAGAGTGGGCTCACTCACAATTTTGCCTAAGAACACAGCCATTAATAAAGAATGGTACCAACACCTCCTCCAAGAGCAACTTCTCCCAACCATCCAGGAACAGTTTGGTGACGAACAATGCCTTTTCCAGCATGGCTTTTTTAGCATGATGGAGCCTTTTGCCTTAAGGCAAAAGTGATGACTAAGTAGCTCGGAACAAAACATCGCTATTTTGGGTCCATAACCAGGAAACTCCCCAAACCTCAGACCTTAATCCCATTGATAACTTGTGGTCAATGCTCAAGAGGTGGGTGGACAAACAAAACCCCACAAATTCTGACAGAAAAGATGAGAATTGACAAACTCCAAAGCCTGATTATGCAAGAATGGACTGCCATTAGCCAGGATCTGGCCCAGAAGTTAATTGACAGCATGCCAGGGCGGATTGCAGAGGTCTTGAAAAAGAAGGGTCAACACTGCAAATATTGTCTCTTTGCATCAACTTCATGTAATTGTCAATAAAAGCTTGTAAATATGAAATGCTTGTAAATATACTTCAGTATTCCATAGTAACATCTGACACACATTTCTGTAAACCTGTTACCAACCCTTAGTAAACATTGGGGGAAAATTGTGTTTTACTAGATACAATGCTATTTTAGAGTAACCAAATTAACAACAGACTTTCTGCCTGTACTGGGTTGTGATCAATGTGATCATTGGTGTGTTTTTATTTATTTTACCTTTATAGGCAAGTCAGTTAAGAACAAATTCTTATTTACAATGACGGCCAACTGGTTAACTGCCTGTTCAGGGGCAGAACGACAGATTTGTACCTTGTCAGCTCGGGGGTTTGAACTTGCAACCTTCCGGTTACTAGTCCAACGCTCTAACCACTAGGCTACCCTGCCGCCACTGTAGTAGGAGGTAGAATAATATGATGCCTTGGGAGGAATTCAGGCAATATGATCATCATGTAGTGGTAGAATCCATAGTGGTGGAATTTAGGCAATATGATCATCATTTAGTGGTAGAATCCATAGTGGTGGAATCCAGGCAATTTGATCATCATTTAGTGGTAGAATCCAGACAATATGATCATCATTTAGTGGTAGAATCCAGGTAATATGATCATTTAGTGGTAGAATCCAGGTAATATGATCATTTAGTGGTAGAATCCAGGTAATATGATCATCATTTAGTGGTGGAATAAATAGTGGTGGAATCAATAGTGGTGGAATCCAGACATTATGATCATCATTTAGTGGTAGAATCCAGGTAATATGATCATCATTTAGTGGTAGAATCCAGGCAATATGATCATCTAGTGGTAGAATCCAGGCAATATGATCATCATCTAGTGGTAAAATCAATAGTGGTGGAATCAAGGGGGGACTGAACTGATTCATACTATCACACTGTATTTCCTCAAACACCCTTCATATTAGTTTCAGAGCCTGAGAATATTCCTTAAAACAAAGCCCAGTTTTGCTACCTCATAATTGAGGCTGACTGATACTGCCCTTGTAATAGTGGCAATCATAGCAATGGTGAGTGTAACTGGGACTGAGGTTGGTCTTATAGGAGCCTACTATAACATTGTAAATGGACAAATTGGCCCTCATACCCAGTGTGGTTTTACAAGGCCCTGATCCAACCTGACATTTGGAGGGGTATCCCTCCTTTCCTCTACTCTCTCTCCCCTGGTACAGGCTGTGGAAAGTAATGTATGCTAAATAATGTCAACACTGCATCATGCCAACCTTGGACGGTATGATACTGCATCATGCCAACCTTGGACGGTATGACACTGCATCATGCCAACCTTGTACGGTGTGATACTGCATCATGTCAACCTTGGACGGTATGATACTGCATCATGCCAACCCTGGACGGTATGATTCTGCGTCATGCCAACCTTGTATGATACTTCAACACTTTTCCCAAAGACACCAGTCCTGCTGAACCCAGCTCCATTTCTGTCCCTGTGTCCTTCCCCAGCTTATACATCCAGTCTGTGGAAAAAAAAGTCTAAACAATGTGGAATGGACAGGCGAAAGAAATATGGTGGAAATCTGTGGTTGGCGGGTCCGTCACTTAAGTGGATTGAGTCACTGACGTGATCTTCCTGTCCGGGTTGGTGCCCCCCTTATGTTGTGCCAAGGAGGAGGTCTTTGTGGGCTATACTCTGCCTTGTCTCAGGATGGTAAGTTGGTGGTTGAAGATATCCCTCTAGTGGTGTGGGGGCTGTGCTTTGGCAAAGTGGGTGGGGTTATATCCTGCCTGTTTGGCCCTGTCTTGGGGTATCATCGGATGTGGCCACAGTGTCTCCTGACCCCTCCTGTCTCAGCCTCCAGTATTCATGCTGCAATAGTTTATGTGTCGGGGGTCTAGGGTCAGTCTGTTATATCTGGAGTACTTATCCTGTCTTATCCGGTGTCCTGTGTGAATTTAAGTATGCTCTCTCTAATTCTCTCTTTCTTTCCTTCTCTCTCTCGGAGGACCTGAGCTCTAGGACCATGCCTCAGGACTACCTGACATGATGACTACTTGCTGTCCCCAGTCCAGCTGGCCGTGCTGCTGCTCCAGTTTCTGCCTGCAGCTATGGAACCCTGACCTGGAACCCTCACCGGACGTGCTACCTTGTCCCTCTCTAGAGACAGCAGGAGCGGTAGAGATACTCTGAATGATCGGCTATGAAAAGCCAACTGACATTTATTCCCCAGGTGCTGCCCTGTTGCACCCTCTACAACCACTGTGATTATTATTATTATTATCTGACCCTCCTGGTCATCTATGAACATTTGAACATCTTGGCCATGTTCTGTTATAAACTCCACCCGGCACAACCAGAAGAGGACTGGCCACCAATCATAGCCTGGTTCCTCTCTACCCGGCACAGCCAGAAGAGGACTGGCCACCAATCATAGCCTGGTTCCTCTCTACCCGGCACAGCCAGAAGAGGACTGGCCACCAATCATAGCCTGGTTCCTCTCTACCCGGCACAGCCAGAAGAGGACTGGCCACCAATCAGAGCCTGATTCCTCTCTCGGTTTCCATTACTTCACTACTTCACAGGAGAGGCATTTGAACGTAAACTTTAATGTGCCTTAATTAACCTCTTAAGCATCATCCTTGAGCCCCAAGCCACTGGCTGCATCGGGTTTAAATCTCTGGCAGGTAGAATGGTGAAAGATAACTCATTGCCCATGTTTGTAATTAGCACAGCCAGGCACACGGCATGGTGACAAACATTAGTGAAAAACAAACGTTGTCTAAAAAAAATCTTGTCTAGACAAGTTCTGAGATTACTGTGTGTTAGTCAATCGAAGTAAACAACGGCATGTTTGTTGGCACGTCCCTTCTGGTGGTATCTGCATCCACTATGAATGCCAGACTTAGTAGTTCACTATGAGCAGCCGAATACACAGGAAGTAGACATTTCCAGATTCTACCAGTGAAATGAAAATACGCTCATTCTAGCTTGTTGGTTGGATAATTGTGATTAAAAACGTAATGTTGTTAATATATTAATGACTATATGCCGTGGCAGAGCCAGGGTGAAACTCCCCTGCCACTCTGCCCTGCAATTACATCACGTGACGAATTAACTCATCCAATCTCTCTCTTTCTCTAATTTTAACATTTGAGATATTTAGCAGATCCTACATAATTTTTGTGTGTATGTATGTATGTGTGTGTGTGTGTGTGTGTGTGTGTGTGTGTGTGTGTATGTGTATGTATATGTGTATGTGTATGTGTATGTGTGTGTGTGTATGTGTATGTGTATGTGTATGTGTGTGTGTGTGTGTGTGTGTGTGTGTGTATGTGTATGTGTATGTGTGTGTGTGTGTGTGTGTGTATGTGTGTATGTGTATGTGTGTGTGTGAGGCCCCGGATACCAAACTAACTAGGTAATGTAACTGACTCCAAGAAAACTCCCAGAGAACTTCACTTTACAGTGACCACTAATATTCACTGTAAAACAGGGTGGCATTCCACAGCGAGGCCAGCCCAGGGTCTTCTCCCAAATGGCTCCCTGTTCCCTTTATAGTGCACTACTTTAGACCAGGGACCATAGGAGTAGGGTGTCAGGTGGGACACTGTGCAGCCCAGGATGGCAGCCTATGAGCAATATAGTCATCATGGTAACCATGGTGTTGTTTTTGTCCCGTCTTTATGGACGTCAAGGCGAGAGGTTATGTCACCATGCTGACAACCAGTGGAGGAGGGAGGCTGTGAAACCGCTGGAGAAACTACAGACTGGACAGTGACGTTGGAGTGGTTGGGGAGTCCTACGAAAGGATTCCAATGCTGTAAAATCATTGGATAAAAATACAGGATAGGGAGTGGCCTAGTCCTGGCGTTTCATGGTCCCATGTGGTTCTGTCTGTTTGTATCCACCATGACTCTGGTTGGCTAGACTGAAAGCCCAGTGTCTGTCATGGCTCTGATTACCTAGAATGAAAGCCCTGTGTCTGTCATGGCTCTGATTAGCTAGAATGAAAGCCCTGTGTCTGTCATGGCTCTGGTTGGCTAGAATGAAAGCCCTGAGTCTGTCATGGCTCTGATTAGCTAGACTAAAAGCCCTGTGTCTGTCATGGCTCTGATTGGCTAGAATGAAAGCCCTGTGTCTGTCATGGCTCTGATTGGCTAGAATGAAAGCCCTGTGTCTGTCATGACTGATTGGCTAGACTGAAAGCCCTGTGTCTGTCATGGCTCTGATTGGCTAGACTGAAAGCCCTGTGTCTGTCATGACTCTGATTGGCTAGACTGAAAGCCCCGTGTCTGTCTTGACTCTGATTGGCTCGACTGAAAGCCCTGTGTCTGCCATGGCTCTGAAAAACTGAAAGCCCTGTGTCTGTCATGACTCTGATTAGCTAGACTGAAAGCCACGCGTCTGTCTTGACTCTGATTGGCTAGACTGAAGCCCTGTGTCTGTCATAACTGATTGGCTAGACTGAAATCCCTGTGTCTGCCATGGCTCTGATAGACTGAAAGCCCTGTGTCTGTCATGACTCTGATTGGCTCGACTGAAAGCCCTGTGTCTGTCATGGCTCTGATTGGCTAGACTGAAGCCCTGTGTCTGTGATGGCTCTGATTGGCTAGACTGAAAGCCCTGTGTCTGTCATGGATCTGATTGGCTAGACTGAAAGCCCTGTGTCTGTCATGGCTCTGATTGGCTAGACTGAAGCCCTGTGTCTGTGATGGCTCTGATTGGTTAGACTGAAAGCCCTGTGTCTGTCATGGATCTGATTGGCTAGACTGAAAGCGATGTGTCTGTCTTGACTCTGATTGGCTTGACTGAAAGCCCTGTGTCTGTCTTGACTCTGATTGGCTCGACTGAAAGCCACATGTCTGTCTTAACTCTGATTGGCTAGACTGAAGCCCTGTGTCTGTCTTGACTCTGATTGGCTCGACTGAAAGCCCTGTGTCTGTCTTGACTCTGATTGGCTCGACTGAAAGCCACATGTCTGTCTTAATTCTGATTGGCTAGACTGAAGCCCTGTGTCTGTGATGACTGTGATGGTATTAGAGCTGAATGATGATGACACACAGAGCCCTGAGCATGGCAGGCTGGCTTGTTTCAGGCCTGCCAGTGGAATTACTCACAGGCTGCAGCAGTATATCAACACTGTCAGTATACTGTAGGGAAGGAAAGCATGTTGTCCTGATTACAGATTGCAAAGAAAGCTGGATTTGTCCATTTTCATCCCAACAGCCAACCAGACAGCCAACCAATCATGATCCAAGATGGTGTAGCAGTGAAGATGTGTTTTGTTCATGTCTCGTGTACTTTTGTATTTTTCATATTTTTTTATATATATTTCAACTTTATTTTCAATCTCTTTTCGATTTTTAATTTGATTATACCTTATACCTAAAAAAAATTTTAACTTTAGAACACATTCAAGAATCTCCAGAAGCTAACCAGCTAATTAGCTCCTGGCCTACTCAGCTGTTCACCTGAACCCCACTCATACACGGCTAGAGCCCAATACTCGACCGGATCCTTGCTGTAAACTCTGGACCTTGGCACCGGTTCACCGCTGCTACCGATTGGCTATAGTGGCTAATGCCACTGCCACGAAGCTAGCACCAGTTAGCCAAGAGCCAGGCGCATCTCCCGACTAGCAAACTAAATTCTACAATACCTCTTTGCGCCATCTGGCTTGGATTCTCTGTCGACTGTCGACTGGTCTGCCGTATACTCCATCCGCTGTGCCTTCAACCGGCCTCCGTCTGAGAGCTACTAACTTTAAACGCTGTGTCACCCGAGTGCTAGCGTAATGGCGGCTCCCCTGTTCCATCTACTGCTGCCCTCTGGACACTATGATCACTTGGCTACATAGCTGATGCCTGCTGGACTGTCCATTAATCACGATACTCCATTCTGTTTATTTATTTTTTATCTGTCGGACCCAGCCACGAACTCAGGCTCTGTGTGTAGTTAATCCGACTCGCTCTGCCTAGTCATCGCCATTTTACCTGCTGTTGTTGTGTTAGCTGATTAGCTGTTGTTGTCTCACCTGTTGTTTTAGCTAGCTCTCCCAATCAACACCTGCGATTACTTTATGCCTCGCAGTATGTATCTCTCAAATGTCAATATGCCTTGTATACTGTTGTTCAGGTTAGTTATCATTGTTTGTTTACAATGGAGCCCCTAGTTCCACTCTCATACCTCTGATACCTCCTTTGTACCACATCCCACACATGCGGTGACCTCACCCATTACAACCAGCATGTCCTGAGATACAACCTCTCTTATCATTACCCAGTGCCTGGGCTTACCTCCGCTGTACCCGCACCCCACCATACCCCTGTCTGCGCATTACGCCCTAAATATATTCTACCATGCCCAGAAATCTGCTCCTTTTATTCTTTGTCCCCAACGCTCTAGGCGACCAGTTTTGATAGCCTTTATCCGCACCCTCATACTACTCCTCCTCTGTTCCGCGGGTGATGTGGAGGTAAACCCAGGCCCTGCATGTCCCCAGGCACCCTCATTTGTTGACTTCTGTGATCAAAAAAGCCTTGGTTTCATGCATGTTAACATCAGAAGCCTCCTCCCTAAGTTTGTTTTGCTCACTGCTATAGCACACTCTGCCAACCCTGATGTCCTTGCCGTGTCTGAATCCTGGCTTAGGAAGGCCACCAAAAAGTCTGAGATTTCCATTCCCAACTATAACATTTTCCGTCAAGATAGAACTGCCAAAGGGGGCAGTACTCCCTGTTCACCCTCGACTGCGTGGCCAAACACGACTCCAACACCATCTTTAAGTTGTCTGACGACACAACAGTGGTAGGCCTGATCACCAGCAATAAGAAGACAGTCTGTACGGAGGAGGTCAGAGAACTCAGAGATCATGGTTACTGATCAAAACCTTAGAAAAACCTTTGACAAAGTACAGGCTCAGTGAGCACAGCCTTGCCATTGAATAGGAAAACCTGGCTCCCTGTAGAGGAACATGAGACAGAGCTGCATTTCCTGACAAAATGTAAAAAATGTAAAACAATTAGAGAATGTAATTTCCCCAAATTTGAAACCCTTATTCAAGGTTTCAAAGACCTCTCTGATGAGAAAAGGCTACCCGTCCTGTTGGGGGAGGACGCAGAGAGCTGTGGGTTGGCAGCGCACTACATTGCTGCCTGCATTAGATGAGGGACAGTGTCTGACAGACCAATCAACCTGCACATGTCCTCCATGCTTATTGTTATTGTTCAATGTATGGTTATTTTGACCTGTTGTTGTTACTGTTGTCCTGTTGACAATTTTGATTCTTATTATTTTCATATTGTAAATATCCAAAGTAAGCTTTGGCAATATGTACATTGTTATGTCATGCCAATAAAGCAAATTTAATTTAAATTAATTGACTAGATAGAGAGACTAGAGAAAGGGAGACCAGAGAGATATAGACTAAAGAGAGAGAGCCTAGAGAGAGAGCCTAGAGAGAGAGCCTAGAGAGAGAGCCTAGAGAGAGAGCCTAGAGAGAGAGAGATGAGAGAGAGAGAGAGACTAAAGAGAGGAGACTAGAGAGAGAGAGCCTAGAGAGAGAGCCTAGAGAGAGAGCCTAGAGAGAGAGCCTAGAGAGAGAGAGATGAGAGAGAGAGAGAGACTAAGAGAGAGACTAGAGAGAGAGAGCCTAGAGAGAGAGACTACAGAGAGAGACTAGAGAGAGTGACTAAAGAGAGAGAGACTAGAGAGAGACTAGGGAGAGAGAGAGACTAAAGAGAGAGACTAGAGAGAGAGAGCCTAGAGAGAGACTACAGAGAGAGACTAGAGAGAGTGACTAAAGAGAGAGAGACTAGAGAGAGAGAGCCTAGAGAGAGAGACTACAGAGAGAGACTAGAGAGAGAGCCTAGAGAGAGAGCCTAGAGAGAGAGCCTAGAGAGAGAGCCTAGAGAGAGAGAGACGAGAGAGAGAGACTAAAGAGAGAGACTAGAGAGAGAGAGCCTAGAGAGAGAGACTAGAGAGAGTGACTAAAGAGAGAGAGACTAGAGAGAGACTAGAGAGAGAGAGACTAAAGAGAGAGACTAGAGAGAGAGAGCCTAGAGAGAGACTACAGAGAGAGACTAGAGAGAGAGCCTAGAGAGAGAGCCTAGAGAGAGAGCCTAGAGAGAGAGCCTAGAGAGAGAGAGACGAGAGAGAGAGAGACTAAAGAGAGAGACTAGAGAGAGAGAGCCTAGAGAGAGAGACTACAGAGAGAGACTAGAGAGAGTGACTAAAGAGAGAGAGACTAGAGAGAGACTAGGGAGAGAGAGAGACTAAAGAGAGAGACTAGAGAGAGAGAGCCTAGAGAGAGAGACTACAGAGAGAGACTAGAGAGAGTGACTAAAGAGAGAGAGACTAGAGAGAGTGACTAAAGAGAGAGAGAGACTAGAGAGACTAGGGAGAGAGAGACACTAGAGAGAGATACTCGGGAGCGAGACTAGGGGGAGAGAGAAATCACATGTTTGTGTGTTCTGTGTGTGTGTTCTGTGTGTGCGTGTGCGTGCACGTGTGTGTGTGAGTGTGTGTGTGTGTGTCTGTCCTGCCATATGCTAGCTGTGTTGTGGTTCCGCTGTGCTATTTGAACCACAGCACCACAAGTGATATTGTGGTAGTTCTGTGGTAAACCAGAAAAGCAGTGATGTGGTACAGGCTCTGTAACATGGTTCCTCCCACCATTCACCAGCAGGCTCAGAAGGCCTTGAGGCTTCGGTCAGAGATTACATTCCAAGGGAAGAGCTACATAGGAGGACATTTGGAGTCCAAGACTTCCCTGACCGTAACTGTCAGGTTAGTTTCCTCTCCATGTGGTTCCCATTGGCCCAACAACTGCATGCGATGTTACTATTGGTTTACTACACAACTGTGACTCAGTGACGCCCAGTCACAGTCGTTTATCAGTGGATTGACAAAAGCAGCTATTGTTTACTGCAGTGAGGCCAAACATGCATTTAAACAGCAGTTTAGTTACTACAACCAGAAAAAACACCATTTTACAGATTCAGACAAGAGGGAATGTGTTTCCATATGTATTTATCTGTACCTGCTGAATGCACAGGTCTGCCACCAACAGGCCAAGACATCCACAGCTGGCTGGGATGTGGGACAGGAAGAGGAAGGTACGCTACAGAATGAGAGTGAAGAATCTCAGAGTGATACCAAACTACAAGTTAGATAACAACCCTCAACACTCACAGGCCATTTATCAATCACACCTCTCTCAGATGTTTCTGTCCACAACCACCTAGAGATAAATTCCGACTGGAGTTGATCCAATAAGGAGTGATATAGTAGGCCTGTCTGCCTGTCTGTCTGCCTGTCTGTCTGCCAACCACCTAGAGATAAATTCAGACTGGAGTTGATCCAATAAGGAGTGATATAGTAGGCCTGTCAGCCTGTCTGTCTGCATGTCTGTCTGCCTGCCTACCTGTCTGCCTGTCTGGCTGTCTGTCTGTCTGCATGTCTGTCTGCCTGTCTGTCTGTCTGCCTGCCTGTCTGTCTGCATGTCTGTCTACCTGCCTGTCTGCCTGTCTGCCTGCCTGTCTGTCTGCCTGCCTGTCTGTCTGTCTGCCTGTCTGTCTGCATGTCTGGCTGACTGGCTGTCTGTCTGTCTGGCTGACTGGCTGTCTGTCTGTCTGTCTGCATGTCTGTCTGGCTGCCTGTCTGCCTGCCTGACTGGCTGTCTGTCTGTCTGTCTGCCTGCCTGTCTGTCTGTCTGTCTGTCTGTCTGTCTGTCTGTCTGCCTGCCTGTCTGTCTGCATGTCTGTCTGCCTGCCTGTCTGCCTGCCTGTCTGCCTGCCTGTCTGTCTGCTGGTTTTAGCAAGGGAAATGGTAAAGGGGGAAACCTAGTCAGTTTTACAACTGAATGCATTCAACTGAACTTCTGCATTTAACCCAAGTCCTCTAATGGTAGCTAGAGGATTGATAGATGGTCTCCTTTCTCCTTCTGTAGTAGCCTTTCGTCGCAAGACAGTATTTAGGGTGTTTTTCCAGTCTCCCTACATCATTAGGAATGATGAGAGGGTGTGTTCCAGTCTCCCTACATCATTAGGAGTGATGAGAGGGTGTTTTTCCAGTCTCCCTACATCATTAGGAGTGATGAGAGGGTGTTTTTCCAGTCTCCCTACATCATTAGGAGTGATGAGAGGGTGTTTTTCCAGTCTCCCTACATCATTAGGAATGATGAGAGGGTGTGTTCCAGTCTCCCTACATCATTAGGAGTGATGAGAGGGTGTTTTTCCAGTCTCACTACATCATTAGGAATGATGAGAGGGTGTTTTTCCAGTCTCCCTACATCATTAGGAGTGATGAGAGGGTGTTTTTCCAGTCTCCCTACATCATTAGGAGTGATGAGAGGGTGTTTTTCCAGTCTCCCTACATCATTAGGAGTGATGAGAGGGTGTGTTCCAGTCTCCCTACATCATTAGGAGTGATGAGAGGGTGTTTTTCCAGTCTCCCTACATCATTAGGAGTGATGAGAGGGTGTTTTTCCAGTCTCCCTACATCATTAGGAATGATGAGAGGGTGTTTTTCCAGTCTCCCTACATCATTAGGAGTGATGAGAGGGTGTTTTTCCAGTCTCCCTACATCATTAGGAATGATGAGAGGGTGTGTTCCAGTCTCCCTACATCATTAGGAGTGATGAGAGGGTGTTTTTCCAGTCTCCCTACATCATTATGAGTGATGAGAGGGTGTTTTTCCAGTCTCCCTACATCATTATGAGTGATGAGAGGGTGTTTTTCCAGTCTCCCTACATCATTATGAGTGATGAGAGGGTGTTTTTCCAGTCTCCCTACATCATTAGGAATGATGAGAGGGTGTGTTCCAGTCTCCCTACATCATTAGGAATGATGAGAGGGTGTTTTTCCAGTCTCCCTACATCATTAGGAATGATGAGAGGGTGTGTTCCAGTCTCCCTACATCATTAGGAGTGATGAGAGGGTGTTTTTCCAGTCTCCCTACATCATTATGAGTGATGAGAGGGTGTTTTTCCAGTCTCCCTACATCATTAGGAGTGATGAGAGGGTGTTTTTCCAGTCTCCCTACATCATTAGGAGTGATGAGAGGGTGTTTTTCCAGTCTCCCTACATCATTAGGAGTGATGAGAGGGTGTTTTTCCAGTCTCCCTACATCATTAGGAGTGATGAGAGGGTGTTTTTCCAGTCTCCCTACATCATTAGGAGTGATGAGAGGGTGTTTTTCCAGTCTCCCTACATCATTAGGAGTGATGAGAGGGTGTTTTTCCAGTCTCCCTACATCATTAGGAGTGATGAGAGGGTGTTTTTCCAGTCTCCCTACATCATTAGGAGTGATGAGAGGGTGTTTTTCCAGTCTCCCTACATCATTAGGAGTGATGAGAGGGTGTTTTTCCAGTCTCCCTACATCATTAGGAGTGATGAGAGGGTGTGTTTCCAGTCCTTCCCTACATCATTAGGAATGATGAGAGGGTGTTTTTCCAGTCTCCCTACATCATTAGGAGTGATGAGAGGGTGTTTTTCCAGTCTCCCTACATCATTAGGAGTGATGAGAGGGTGTTTTTCCAGTCTCCCTACATCATTAGGAGTGATGAGAGGGTGTTTTTCCAGTCTCCCTACATCATTAGGAGTGATGAGAGGGTGTTTTTCCAGTCTCCCTACATCATTAGGAATGATGAGAGGGTGTGTTCCAGTCTCCCTACATCATTAGGAGTGATGAGAGGGTGTTTTTCCAGTCTCCCTACATCATTATGAGTGATGAGAGGGTGTTTTTCCAGTCTCCCTACATCATTATGAGTGATGAGAGGGTGTTTTTCCAGTCTCCCTACATCATTATGAGTGATGAGAGGGTGTTTTTCCAGTCTCCCTACATCATTATGAGTGATGAGAGGGTGTTTTTCCAGTCTCCCTACATCATTAGGAATGATGAGAGGGTGTGTTCCAGTCTCCCTACATCATTATGAGTGATGAGAGGGTGTTTTTCCAGTCTCCCTACATCATTAGGAGTGATGAGAGGGTGTTTTTCCAGTCTCCCTACATCATTAGGAGTGATGAGAGGGTGTTTTTCCAGTCTCCCTACATCATTAGGAGTGATGAGAGGGTGTTTTTCCAGTCTCCCTACATCATTAGGAGTGATGAGAGGGTGTTTTTCCAGTCTCCCTACATCATTAGGAGTGATGAGAGGGTGTTTTTCCAGTCTCCCTACATCATTAGGAGTGATGAGAGGGTGTTTTCCAGTCTCCCTACATTATTAGGAGTGATGAGAGGGTGTTTTTCCAGTCTCCCTACATCATTAGGAGTGATGAGAGGGTGTTTTTCCAGTCTCCCTACATTATTAGGAGTGATGAGAGGGTGTTTTTCCAGTCTCCCTACATCATTAGGAGTGATGAGAGGGTGTTTTTCCAGTCTCCCTACATCATTAGGAGTGATGAGAGGGTGTTTTTCCAGTCTCCCTACATCATTAGGAGTGATGAGAGGGTGTTTTTCCAGTCTCCCTACATCATTAGGAATGATGAGAGGGTGTTTTTCCAGTCTCCCTACATCATTAGGAGTGATGAGAGGGTGTTTTTCCAGTCTCCCTACATCATTAGGAGTGATGAGAGGGTGTTTTTCCAGTCTCCCTACATCATTAGGAGTGATGAGAGGGTGTTTTTCCAGTCTCCCTACATCATTAGGAATGATGAGAGGGTGTGTTCCAGTCTCCCTACATCATTAGGAGTGATGAGAGGGTGTTTTTCCAGTCTCCCTACATCATAGGAGTGATGAGAGGTGTTTTTCCAGTCTCCCTACATCATTAGGAGTGATGAGAGGGTGTTTTTCCAGTCTCCCTACATCATTAGGAGTGATGAGAGGGTGTTTTTCCAGTCTCCCTACATCATTAGGAGTGATGAGAGGGTGTTTTTCCAGTCTCCCTACATCATTAGGAGTGATGAGAGGGTGTTTTTCCAGTCTCCCTACATCATTAGGAGTGATGAGAGGGTGTTTTTCCAGTCTCCCTACATCATTAGGAGTGATGAGAGGGTGTTTTTCCAGTCTCCCTACATCATTATGAGTGATGAGAGGGTGTGTTTCCAGTCTCCCTACATCATTAGGAGTGATGAGAGGGTGTTTTTCCAGTCTCCCTACATCATTATGAGTGATGAGAGGGTGTTTTTCCAGTCTCCCTACATCATTATGAGTGATGAGAGGGTGTTTTCCAGTCTCCCTACATCATTAGGAGTGATGAGAGGGTGTTTTTCCAGTCTCCCTACATCATTAGGAGTGATGAGAGGGTGTTTTTCCAGTCTCCCTACATCATTAGGAGTGATGAGAGGGTGTTTTTCCAGTCTCCCTACATCATTAGGAGTGATGAGAGGGTGTTTTTCCAGTCTCCCTACATCATTAGGAGTGATGAGAGGGTGTTTTTCCAGTCTCCCTACATCATTAGGAGTGATGAGAGGGTGTTTTTCCAGTCTCCCTACATCATTAGGAGTGATGAGAGGGTGTTTTTCCAGTCTCCCTACATCATTAGGAGTGATGAGAGGGTGTTTTTCCAGTCTCCCTACATCATTAGGAGTGATGAGAGGGTGTTTTTCCAGTCTCCCTACATCATTAGGAGTGATGAGAGGGTGTTTTTCCAGTCTCCCTACATCATTAGGAATGATGAGAGGGTGTTTTTCCAGTCTCCCTACATCATTAGGAGTGATGAGAGGGTGTTTTTCCAGTCTCCCTACATCATTAGGAGTGATGAGAGGGTGTTTTTCCAGTCTCCCTACATCATTAGGAGTGATGAGAGGGTGTTTTTCCAGTCTCCCTACATCATTAGGAGTGATGAGAGGGTTTTTTTCCAGTCTCCCTACATCATTAGGAATGATGAGAGGGTGTTTTTCCAGTCTCCCTACATCATTAGGAGTGATGAGAGGGTGTTTTTCCAGTCTCCCTACATCATTAGGAATGATGAGAGGGTGTTTTTCCAGTCTCCCTACATCATTAGGAGTGATGAGAGGGTGTTTTTCCAGTCTCACTACATCATTAGGAATGATGAGAGGGTGTTTTTCCAGTCTCCCTACATCATTAGGAATGATGAGAGGGTGTTTTTCCAGTCTCCCTACATCATTAGGAGTGATGAGAGGGTTTTTTTCCAGTCTCCCTACATCATTAGGAATGATGAGAGGGTGTTTTTCCAGTCTCCCTACATCATTAGGAGTGATGAGAGGGTGTTTTTCCAGTCTCCCTACATCATTAGGAATGATGAGAGGGTGTTTTTCCAGTCTCCCTACATCATTAGGAGTGATGAGAGGGTGTTTTTCCAGTCTCCCTACATCATTAGGAATGATGAGAGGGTGTTTTTCCAGTCTCCCTACATCATTAGGAGTGATGAGAGGGTGTTTTTCCAGTCTCCCTACATCATTAGGAATGATGAGAGGGTGTTTTTCCATTCTCCTTCCATAATTAGGAATGATGAGAGGGTGTTTTTCCAGTCTCCCTACATCATTAGGAGTGATGAGAGAGTGTTTTTCCATTCTCCTTCCATAATTAGGAATGATGAGAGGGTGTTTTTCCAGTCTCCCTACATCATTAGGAGTGATGAGAGAGTGTTTTTCCATTCTCCTTCCATAATTAGGAATGATGAGAGGGTGTTTTTCCATTCTCCTTCCATAATTAGGAATGATGAGAGGGTGTTTTTCCAGTCTCCCTACATCATTAGGAGTGATGAGAGAGTGTTTTTCCATTCTCCTTCCATAATTAGGAATGATGAGAGGGTGTTTTTCCAGTCTCCTTCCATAATTAGGAGTGATGAGAGGGTGTTTTTCCAGTCTCTTTCCATAATTAGGAATGATGAGAGGGTGTTTCACACATCATTATGCACAACAGCAGTATTTTTTAATTCTAGATTCATGTTTTGTCGCAATTGTTGTTGTCTTTGTGTTTCACCTATTGCACGATCACGCCATCAGTGAGTAGATGACTTGTCTCAACAATGGTCCTATCTGCCATGACATTTCAGGTTATCTAGGTTGACTCATTTTCCCAGGCTTTGTAAAGATTACAGCCTGAAGGGAACCATTCTTCCTCGTTCCCACTCTCGAAAGGCAGGCTTTTTAAAATGGGGGTGGTACTAGTTTACACATTCACAGGAGCTATGTTACTGTGCACTGTCTATCCGAGACCACAAAATAATTAGCTATAATGATGATTCCTAAAACTGGAACATTTTTATAATGATGGCAGAGAGTAAAGGAATGATTTTTGGCTTGATGACTCAGTAACTATACATGTGTGTTGTAGCTAGCTAGCTAACGTGTGTCTGTGACATCTTGGAGTAACTATACCTGTGTGTTGTAGCTAGCTAGCTAACGTGTGTCTGTGACATCTTGGATTAACTATACCTGTGTGTTGTAGCTAGCTAGCTAACGTGTGTCTGTGACATCTTGGAGTAACTATACCTGTGTGTTGTAGCT
This sequence comes from Anabrus simplex, assembly GCF_040414725.1. Lineage (NCBI taxonomy): Eukaryota > Metazoa > Arthropoda > Insecta > Orthoptera > Tettigoniidae > Anabrus > Anabrus simplex. Next base: position 62,084 of record NW_027130085.1, read on the forward strand.
AGCTAGCTAACGTGTGTCTGTGACATCTTGGAGTAACTATACCTGTGTGTTGTAGCTAGCTAGCTAACGTGTGTCTGTGAGATGTCTCATATTCTACACCATGCTGATACAGTAGGAATACAGACAGAACGCAACAATTGCCCATGAATGTGTGATAGTGTTTGTCTTTCTCTCACAGACAATACCACCTGTATACAAAGAAGTTGATAACTCTCAAGAGGAGATGTGAAAGGTCCCGTAACAAGAGGAGATGTGAAAGGTCCCATAATAAGAGGGGATGTGAAAGGTCTCGTAACAAGAGGGGATGTGAAAGGTCTCGTAACAAGAGGGGATGTGAAAGGTCCCGTAACAAGAGGGGATGTGAAAGGTCCCGTAACAAGAGGGGATGTGAAAGGTCTCGTAACAAGAGGAAATGTGAAAGGTCCCGTAACAAGAGGGGATGTGAAAGGTCTCGTAACAAGAGGAGATGTGAAAGGTCCGTAACAAGAGGAGATGTGAAAGGTCCCGTAACAAGAGGAGATGTGAAAGGTCCCGTAACAAGAGGGGATGTGAAAGGTCTCGTAACAAGAGGGGATGTGAAAGGTCTCGTAACAAGAGAGGATGTGAAAGGTCTCGTAACAAGAGCTGATGTACGAAGGGCTATATAAATACATTTGATTTGATTTGTTATAGGTGTTAGTAGTCTTCTACTGTATATACCAGTTTTCCCTTTTGTAGAGCTGTAGTGTTTATACTTGGTGTTAGTAGTCTATTTTTATTCTACTATATATAGATATATACACTGAACAGAAATAAAAACACAAGTAAAGTGTTGGTCCCATGTTACATAAGCTGAAATTGAATATCCCAGAAATGTTCCTTATACAAGAAAGGCTTAATTCTCTCAAATGTTATGTACACATTTGTTTTGTACATAACTTGTATGGCGTTTTGTGGGCGAGTGGTTTGCTGATGTCAATGTTGTGAACAGAGTTCCCCATGGAGGTGGGGTTATGGTGGTTGCTGATGTCAATGTTGTGAACAGAGTGCCCCATGGTGGAGGTGGGGTTATGGTGGTTGCTGATGTCAATGTTGTGAACAGAGTGCCCCATGGTGGAGGGTTATGGTAGTTGCTGATGTCAACGTTGTGAACAGAGTGCCCCGTGGTGGTGGTGGGGTTATGGTATGGGCAGACATAAGCTATGGACAACGAACACAATTGCATTTTATCAATGGAAAATTTAATGTACAGAGATACCGTGACGTGATCCTGAGGCCTGTTGTCGTGCCATTCATCCGCTGCCATCACCTCATGTTTCAGCATGATAAAGCACAGCACTATGTCGCAAGGATCTGTACACAACTCCTGGAGGCTGAAAATGTCCCTGTTCTTCCATGGCGTACATACTCACCAGATATGTCACCCATTGAGCATGTTTGGGTTCCAGCTCCCGCCAATATCCAGCATCTTCTCACAGCCATTGAAGAGGAGTGGTACAACATTCCACAGGCCACAATCAACAGCCTGATCAACTCGATGCGAAGGAGATGTGTCACGCTGCATGAGGCAAATGGATTCTTCCGATGGCGTTGAGGAGTACATCAAATCAGTCACTGGCCTCATCAATAAGTGCATCGATGACGTTGTCCCCACAGTGACCGTGCGTACATACCCCAACCAGAAGCCTTGGTTTACAGGCAACATCCGCACTTATCTAAAGGGTAGAGCTGCCGCGTTCAAGGAGCGGGACTGTTTGGCCTCCTGGTCAGGGCCTTGAGCCCTTGCTTTGAAAACAAATGCAGAAATTGATTGAGTGTTTGTTACTATTTAGATCCTGTTGTGACTGTTTTCCTTGCCTGACACGGTTTTCCTCTCTGCTACAGTTCTGTCTGCTCTGACTCTGATCCCTGTCTCCAGTCCCACGTCTCCTCATCCTGCTGTGGATTCCCCACTCTACTGCTCCCTTGGATTATTTGAGTGAGAGAGAGGGCGAGAGAGAGAGGGCGAGAGAGAGAGGGCAAGAGAGAGGGCAAGAGAGAGGGCGAGAGAGAGGGCGAGAGGGCGAGAGAGAGGGGGCGAGAGAGAGAGAGAGAGAGAGAGAGCGAGAGAGAGAGCGAGAGAGAGAGAGAGAGAGAGAGAGAGAGACCCTGCCTTAAGGCTGCAGTTGAAGGTCATAGTTTGAATTGTGTGCAGATAAACTATGCGAATGGGGCTCACTTCTAATAAATCAAAAACAAGGTCTGTACCCATAGTTTCAGCCAAGCGAATGGGGCTCACTTCTAATAAATCAAAAACAAGGTCTGTACCCATAGTTTCAGCCAAGCCCAGTGCCACCCTCGAGTACTAATCTATGATTGATCCTTTTCCATGTTATTTTATTTCTTATGATCTTAAAGGCAAAGCCATTCCTTGATCAGCACTTCTAGTCTGACACTATGAACACAGGCCCTGAGCCTCGGTTTTAACAACGTCTTGGTAATAGGCCAGTCCAAACTAGATCTCTGTCTGTTGTTTTCCAGCTACACCACATCACCACAATGTCTACAAATAGCATTATTTCATCCCATATTATACATTTTGTCACCAAACACAGTGCTGTCACCCGGTTTCCCCCCTTTAGGGACTTTATAGAGAAAGGGTGTTCCCTGGGTTAGGGTTATGAGGAACACTAAAACACAATAGTCACAAGTTTCTGTGACAGTTAAAATACCTTCTACCTATTTATTTGTTATAAACATTTATTTGATAGTATATTCTGTAATGGTTTATTTTAATGGTTGCCCAAATGAGAACAGGGTCTCATTCCCAGTGGTAGCCCAACTGAGACCAGAGCTCATTCCCAGTGGTAGCCCAACTGAGACCAGAGCTCATTCCCAGTGGTAGCCCAACTGAGACCAGAGCTCATTCCCAGTGGTAGCCCAACTGAGACCAGAGCTCATTCCCAGTGGTAGCCCAACTGAGACCAGAGCTCATTCCCAGTGGTAGCCCAACTGAGACCAGAGCTCATTCCCTATGGTGCCTTGAGTATGAACATTTTCTCACAAACAGGAAGAAAAATTTGCATTACAAATAAAACAATAATAAAATTAGCACAAGGCTCAACTTCAACACCACAACAGGTACCTCAACACCACAACCTCAACACCACAACCTCAACACCCCAACCTCAACACCACAACCTCAACACCCCAACTTCAACACCACAACAGGTACCTCAACACCACAACCTCAACACCCCAACCTCAACACCACAACCTCAACACCACAACCTCAACACCACAACCTCAACACCCCAACCTCAACACCACAACCTCAACACCACAACCTCAACACCCCAACCTCAACACCCAACCTTTTTGGTATGAATGCCTTCTGGAACATGTGAATTTTCATGTGCCTTAATAACAAACGTGTATTCCATCTGTAAATACGAAAACAACTGTTAAATTACCTAGTTTATTTAGCCATGGAGAAAGACAGGAAGCTTCCCGCTAGCCATGATTGGCTGAGATAGTGGATGGGCTGGACATGCCGAGATATGAGTTCAGATTGGTCTGCCATGTAGCATGCTTCTGTCTATAACATGAGCTGCTCAGTATGTGTCTATAATCCTTTCTACCGTGGACTTTTATGAAAAAATATCATGAAAAACTGTGTTTTTGTGTTCCTACTGCTCTCAGCAGTACTTCCCTGAATGCGACAGGCAAAGATCGACAAAGATCAGAGGGACAACGTTGTGATGGACTACTTTCTGGAGGATGACCGTGCCGCAGCGGTCTGAGGCACTGCATCTCAGTGCTAGAGGTGTCACTACAGACCCTGGTTCAGCGGTCTAAGGCACTGCCTCTCAGTGCTAGAGGCGTCACTTCAGACCCTGGTTCGATTCTGTATCATAACCGACCATGATTGGGAATCCCAATTGACCCAGTGTCATCCGGATCAGGGTTTGGCCGGGGCAAGGTTGTCATTGTGAATAAGAATGTGTTCATAACTGACTTGCCTGGTTAAATAATTATTATAATTTTTTAAATTATGACTCTGACTGAAAATAAATCAGACGATGAGGAAAACTCTGATTTAGGTAAAAACATTTTCATTGAACCAGACATTATAGTCTTCTGATGACAGTGATTGGGGAAGAAACGTTAATCAACAGTGTTGTTACGGAAGAAGTTGACTGAGTTTTGTGGAATCAGTGGAATGCCCCGGTGGAATCAGATTATGATAGTTAAGGAGATAGGTGTTTTATACAGCCTTCTGCATTTTCTCTGTCTTCGGATTACATCTACAAACTAAGGGCAACCATGGCCTCCATGACAGAGGGGGAGAAGTATTCATCCATGTATAAATAGAGAGTCTAGCTAGCTACATTTTCAGATATTATACACTACAAGACCAAACGTATGTGGACACGTCGAACATCTCATTCCAAAATCATAGGCATTATATGGAGTTGGTCCCCCCTTTGCTGCCATAACAGCCTCCACTCTTCTGGGAAGTATTTCCACTAGATGTTGGAACATTGCTGTGGAGACTTGCTTCCATTCAGCTACAAGAGCTTTAGTGAGGTTGAGCACTGATGTTGGCCGATTAGGCCTGGCTTGCAGTTGGCGTTCCAATTAATCCCAAAGGTGTTCGATTCTGTTGAGGTTAGGGCTCTGTGGAAGCCAGTCAAGTTCATCCACACGGATCTCAATGAAACCATTTCTGTATGGACCTCACCTTGTGCACTGGAGCATTGGCACGCTGAAACAGGAAAGGGCCTTCCCCACAAAGTTGGAAGCACAGAATCATGTCATTGTTTGCTGTAGCATTAAGTTTTCCCTTCACTGAAAGTAAGGGACAGAGCCCGAACCATGAAAAACAGCCCAGACACTTATTATGCATTCGGGCAGGTAGTGTTTTCCTGGCATCCATCAAACCCAGATTCATCCGTCGGACTGCCAGAGAACGTGTTTCCACTGCTCCAGTTCAATGGCGGCGAGCTTTACACCACTCCAGTTGACGTTTGACATTGCATATGTTGATCTTAGGCTTGTGTGCGGTTGCTCGGCCATGGAAACCCATTTCATGAAGCTCCCGATGAACAGTTCTTGTTGCTGACGTTGCTTCCAGAGGCAGTTTGGAACTCGGTAGTGAGTGTTGCAACCAAGGACAGACAATTCTTTTTTTTTTAGCTTGTGTGGCCTACCACATCGCGGCTGAGCCGTTGTTGCTCCTAGACATTTCATTTCTCCCAATAACAGCACTTACAGTTGAACAGGGCAGCTCTAGCAGGGCGGACATTTGATGAACTGACTTGTTGGAAAGGTGGCATCCTATGACGGTGCGACGTTGAAATTCACTGAGGTCTTCAGTAAGGCCATTCTACTGCCAATGGTTGTCTATGGAGATTGCATGGCTGTGTGCTCAATTTTATACACCTGTCAGCAACACTAGCAAACGTTACGTGTATGATCTGTGTAGTAATATTTTTTTTGTATCTCAGGAGGCCATTTGCATTGCTATTTATAGCCTAATGTTAGCCAGCTAGCTAACCTTGAACCTAGTTGGTTAGCTTTAGCTACCTGCTGATGGTGCATGGTAGTATGACTTGGGATTACGCGTCTCAACAAAAGACTCCACTATGCAACTATGCCAGTAACCATTTCACTGTAACATTTACACCTTCCCTATGTGACAAATAAACTTAGATTTGATATAGTGTGTTTACCAGAGACCGTAATTTGAAGATCAACATGACATGCACCAAAGTCAGGAAATAGGCCAGTGACTAGATAACGTGTATTTTGATCATTATTTTTGCTACTACTTTTCACCACTTTTAGTCTTAATCTTTGGTTGTTTACGACACTGTGAATCCATAAAGAGATGGGTGGGGCTAAGGCTTAAGAGATGGGTGGGGCTAAGGCTTAAGAGATGGGTGGGGCTAAGGCTTAAGAGATGGGTGGGGCTAAGGCTTATGAGATTGGTGGGACTAAGGCTTGAGAGATGGGTGGGACTAAGGCTTAAGAGATGGGTGGGACTAAGGCTTAAGAGATGGGTGGGGCTAAGGCTTATGAGATGGGTGGGGCTAAGGCTTATGAGATGGGTGGGGCTAAGACTTGAGAGATGGGTGGGGCTAATGCTTATGAGATGGGTGGGGCTAAGGCTTGAGAGATGGGTGGGGCTAAGGCTTAAGATGGTGTGAGCAATGCTGAATGGGTGTTGACAAAGAAGAGCTCTCCAGGAGGCAAAACATTCACGAGCCATTTTCTCAGAAGTGGGGTTACAAGTTTATCAACTTTCAAAGCAGAATAACTTTCCCATTGTTCCACAACTGCAGTGTATGATGTACCATACAAGTCTCTACTTTTATCCAATGTAAGAAACACAATTTCAAATGTTGAAAGATAGGACCTAATATAGGTGGTGGGTCACAAATGGTCGAGCCCAGAGGGACCTCAAGACTTAACCAATCGGGCTTGGGAGCTCATTCTTTTATACTTAGCAATGATGTTAGGTAAGTTGGAAGCTTTGTGTAGTAGATATTTGTAAAATAAAGGGAGTAATGGAGTGATCTACAGGACTTTAGTGAGGTTCAGCTGTTGATACAGGATGCAGTGATGAGTATTAAAAACTGTCACCTGTGATGAAGCAGAGTGTGCTGTGGTAGACTGCAAGTAGTCTAGTCTGTTGGTGATTTATTCAACAGAGAGCTGCAGTAAGAATGGATCTGCCCTAGTGGTCTAGTCTATTGGTGATTTAGTCAACAGAGAGCTGCAGTAAGAATGGATCTGCCCTAGTGGTCTAGTCTATTGGTGATTTAGTCAACAGAGAGCTGCAGTAAGAATGGATCTGCCCTAGTGGTCTAGTCTATTGGTGATTTAGTCAACAGAGAGCTGCAGTAAGAGTGGATCTGCCCTAGTGGTCTAGTCTATTGGTGATTTAGTCAACAGAGAGCTGCAGTAAGAATGGATCTGTCCTAGTGGTCTAGTCTACTGGTGATTTAGTCAACAGAGAGCTGCAGTAAGAATGGATCTGCACTAAAGTCAGGGCTTTCTGTTGACACTGAAACATCTCTTCCACCAACGCAGAGGGCTTTTCTGTTGACCTTATCCACCATTGGCGATCTGTGCTGTTTAAGATGAGGGAGCATATTGCATATCAGATGACTGTTATTCATTCCATCCACCCAGCTCAATGTAACCTTGATAGGTTTAGGCTATTACATGATACTCAAATGTTCCCTAAACCCATCATGAGGTTGCCACAACCTAGCCTATGAATGAAAGTTTACAATGTAGGTGCACAGGTCAAGAGAATTTGACTAATCAATGAGACCGACATTGACAAACTCATTACGCCTTGCGTACTCTTGTCGGCATCTAGTTGATCTAGGGTCTAACCGTTTGTCCAACAATTGCAAATGAGCTTCTATTGAACAAATTCAGGTGTTCCATTTGCTTCCGTTTAAGAAACATTCTTCAACAGAATCAGTGGAATGAATACATCTCTGATCACATTCAAACACAGTTCACTTTCATTGCAGCCACATACAAACAGCATGATCCCTTTAATCGTTGTATCTACGCACTCTCTTCCTGCCATCTTTTCCCTTGTGAACTTCAGTGACAACACGTCAGCTGTCTGTGACCACGCCAAAAAAAGTTTTCCAACAAACCACATCATAACTGCTGACAGCTACACACAGCCTACATCATTTTCACCATATTAGGGTCAACGTCAACATAGCTACTAAAACTAGTGCATTATTAAACCCACTACAATAATGCAGTACAGTGTTCTGTCAGCAAGCAGTTTAGCACTTACACCGGCAGACCCTAGTGGCAATAAATTAATAAAACCAAAAGCTTACCTTGGAAGAGTTCTAGTGTTGGATAGCCATAACCAGCTATTTATTTAAACAAGTCAGTTAATATTCTTATTTTCAATGACGGCCTAGAACAGTGCCAATCTTTTGATTGCTAGTCCACCGCTCTAACCACTAGGCTACCCTGCTGCCACAAATGCAGCTAGCTAACATCCTCTTTGTTTGAGCCGGGTGTTTGAGTAGGCTAAACTAGCTAGCTGCATTTGCTAGCTAAGTAAGCAAAAGTGAAAACAAATACAACAAAATGTCTGTTTCTCCATTTAAGAAATTAATTTGTTAAAAACTGTTCAACTACTGTCTTTCTCCATCTTTGAGTCAACTACTCACAATATGTTATGCACTGCAGTGCTAGCTAGCTGTGTTACGCACGCCTCTATGAAGAGGGAACGCAACACCCTGCTACAACTAAACTCTCTGAAGTGAAAAGGTATGGACTGTAGGTGCGAGTAAGGATGACAACAGGCAGAATGTGGTACCGTTTTACAAGGACTTAATTCCTTTACACGGTAATATGGGGAAAAGGGGCTGACGGAACCAAAGCAAAGAAAGTAAATCTCAAAGCCCCCTCTCCTATCTTACCTGCCTACCACTACTTACCTAATTTAGCACCACCTGGTGCCCTAACCAAAATACAGGGGGTGGTCCGCCCAGGTCTTACCTAGTGTGCCTAGACAGTGAATATACTACGGGTATATGTATGCCCGCGGGCCTCTTGCCTAAACACTCCAAGGTGCCTTCCCCTTCTCTCCTGGGAACAAATGAAACAGAATATTAAACAATTTCACAAACAAACTAAGAAACAAAGTATATCAAATAAGCTCTATCTGAGCAACAAACTCACAAAACATACCAACTTCCCAGCAATGATCAACCTCCAGCTAAAATCTCAATATCACAATCAATCACTCTGCAATGACCTCCCAGCAAAATATCTCTCAGCAATCCCTACCTCCAAATCTCTCTCTCCTGAACAGAACACTGGCTTTTATATAGCTTCAGAATGAATGTAATATTGGAGACAGCTGTGTCTTGACGAGGGGGCGGGGTCAGCTCTCCAATTAACCCTGGAGTCGACCAATCAGCTGCTTGAGGGATTTCAGGAAGCCATTTTTCTGAAATAAACACATGCAAATACACAAACTACAACACATAAACTGGGGAACGTAACAGCTGTAACTTATGCTTTCAGTACTAGAGTTATTCTCTGATCCTTTGACTTGGTGGACAACATGTCAGTTCATGCTGTAAGAGCGCTGGACGACATAATTACTGTGTAAGTCTATGAAAGGGGGTGAGAACCATGAGACTCCGAGGTTTTGTATCAGAGGAGTTGACATCGGACTCATTTAAATCAGCTGGCCGGCGACGCACAACTCAAACATGTCCTGGTCAATGGCTCCGCTATGTATACAGCAACATCAGAAACCAGATCCATCATGCTTTTCTCAAAAGCAGAGATACAACAGGCACAGAGGGAAGACGAGAGCGTCGGCCCAGTGATGGAACACACATTTTCATGTCCAAAACCAACAGGGCAAGAACTGAAAACATTCAACAGGAAAAGCAGATGTCTTTGAGAGAGTGGGACAAGATTGACTTGGATGAGGATGGTATACTCCATCGAAAGACAGTAGTCAGAAAGCAACTGGTGTTGTCAGGGAACTACAAGTCTACAGTCTTGAAGGAACTACATGACGAAATGGGTCATCAAGGTGTAGATCTCACAACATCGCTGATACAAGACAGGTTCTTCTGTCCGTACATGCAGAGAGAGATAGAGCATCATGATAAGCTGCACTTGCCTGAAACAGAAAAAAACCTTTCAGTGAAACAAAAGCACCACTGACCAATATTGTGACTACTCAGCCATTTGAACATGCATTCCATAGACTTCCTACACTTGGACAAATGCAACGGCGGTTATGAGTATATGCTAGTGACCATTTCACGTGCGTTGCCCAGGTGTAGACCACAACCTCAAAATCAGGAAAAACAGTAGCACAACTACGCTCTGAAGTTCAGATTTCCTACAAGAATACATCCCGATAAAGAAGGAGAATTTCAAAAACAGCTTTTCAAGGAATTTCATAAGGACAAGTCCCTACCATACGCAAGGGGAATGGACAGGTTGAATGCTTTAATAGAAAGTTATTACAGATGCTTAAGACACTCACAGACAAACAAACTGGAAAGAGTACCTGAACAAGCCTCTGTATGCATATAACTGTGCTAGCTGTGAAGTGACAGGATTCTCTCCATTTTACGTCCTGAATGGACGATCACCGAGGCTACCCATTTTACTTCCTGTATGGACGATCACCACGGCTACCCATTTTACATCCTGTATGGACGCTCACCACGGCTACCCATTTTACTTCCTGTATGGACGATCACCACGGCTACCCATTTTACATCCTGTATGGACGATCACCACGGCTACCCATTTTACATCCTGTATGGACAATCACCGCGGCTACCCATTTTACTTCCTGTATGGACGATCACCGAGGCTACCCATTTTACTTCCTGTATGGACGATCACCGAGGCTACCCATTTTACATCCTGTATGGACGATCACCGAGGCTACCCATTTTACTTCCTGTATGGACGATCACCGAGGCTACCCATTTTACTTCCTGTATGGACGATCACCACGGCTACCCATTTTACTTCCTGTATGGACGATCACGGAGGCTACCCATTTTACTTCCTGTTTGAACGATCACCGAAGCTACCCATTTTACATCCCGTATGGACGATCACCGCGGCTACCCATTAAACATCCCGTATGGACGATCACCGAAGCTACCCATTTTACGTCCTGTATGGACGATCACCGCGGCTAAAATGAACTACGACAGCAAAGTCACAACCTCAGTGTTGCAACCAGGTGATCGTGTCCTTATCAGAAACATGACACCACGTGGAGGTACAGGCAAACATGGTACTCACTGGGAAAACAACATTCACACAGTTGTACGCCAGGTGGGAGAACACATTCTGATCTATGAACTGAAACCTGAACATGGAAAATGACGGTCCAAGCGAATCTTGCACTGCAACTTATTCTTACTGTGTGACCACTTGCCCCTTGAAGTTCCAACACAGCAAAACTCCAAGCCAAAGAAAATAGGAACAAACCAAATTAATGGACAAATGGAAGAACTCAAACAGGACAACGACGACGATAAATACTATGCAAATATGAAATACCATCTTGGGCGTACCCAGAAAGAAGCAAAAGTGCTGATGTAGAACCTGCAGAACCCATCTATGGACAACTCAATGCCTCTAGCAGAAGAGACTCAGTGGAACAGACAATGGACTTACCTGTGGACGAAGAAACTCCTGTCACCAGCTCAACGTGATCGCAACAGTGCAATAGAGCGTCTCAGTTGCCTAAGAGAGAATGCAGACCCCCAGAAGTTCTTCACGTATGATAACATTGAAACTCCAGCTGTGACAATGCAGGACCACCAAACAATGTCCTGTACCAGCCATGGGCAACTCCTATTCAACCATACCAGTAGCAGCAGTATATGTATGGAATCAAAAAAAATGGACAGAAACACAGTTTTGTGTGCAAATAATATGAAAGTGCTCATGGATTTATAGAGCCAAGTACAGAAACAAGAAAGAGCCTAGACTTATGATACAGATGAGCAATTACTCTGGGATAAAAGAGTTGCTATGAAAGAGAGAGAAAAAATAGTTCCTGCTGATGTATTAAGAGCCATATAAGACGAAATTATGTCTAATGAGTCATGAGGTCAAATACAAAAAAAAGCAAAGAATGTCATTTAAAATCAAATGTATTTATAAAGACCGTTTTACATCAGTAGATGTCACAAAGTGCTGTACAGAAACCCAGCCTAAAACCCCAAACAGAGCAAGCAATGCACAATGTAGAAGCACGGTGGCTAGGAAAAACTCCCTAGAAAGGCTGGAACTTAGGAAGAAACCTAGAGAGGAACCAGGGTCTGAGGGGAGGCCAGTCCTCTTCTTGCTGTGTCGGGTTGAGATTATAAAAGTACACGGCCATTAAGGCCAGATTGAACATTTGAACATCTTGAAGAACATGGGACCAGCAGGGTCAAATAATCAGTGGTTATACAGGGTGCAAAAGATCAGTACCACAAGAGTAAATGTCAGTTGGTTTTTCATAGCTGAGCATTCAGAGATCGAGACAGCAGGTGCAGTAGAGAGAGAGAGAGAGTAAAAAACAGCAGTTTTAGTGAGTTTGGTACACATCTGGAGGAAAGGGAGTCATGTATTTTGTTCAATATAAGAGGGACAAGCACAGGAAGTAGCTCTTTCAGTAGTTTAGTTGGAATAGGGTCCAGTAGGCTGCTTGAAGTTTTAGAGGCCATTACTATTTTCATGAATGCGTCAAAAGATACAAGACTAAAAAACTGTCTCCATTGATCCTAGGTCCTCACAGTTCTGTGCAGACTCGGGACAACTGAGCTTTGGAGAAATATGCAGATTCAAAGAGCAGTCCTTAATTTGTTTTCTAACGATCATGATCTTTCGTCGAAGAAAGATAACTGCATGTAGCCACAGTGACGTTCCTTCATGTAGCCACAGTGACGTTCCTTCATGTATCCACAGTGACGTTCCTTCATGTATCCACAGTGACGTTCCTTCATGTATCCACAGTGACGTTCCTTCATGTAGCCACAGTGACGTTCCTTCATGTAGCCACAGTGACGTTCCTTCATGTAGCCACAGTGACGTTCCTTCATGTAGCCACAGTGACGTTCCTTCATGTAGCCACAGTGACGTTCCTTCATGTAGCCACAGTGACGTTCCTTCATGTAGCCACAGTGACGTTCCTTCATGTAGCCACAGTGACGTTCCTTCATGTATCCACAGTGACGTTCCTTCATGTAGCCACAGTGACGTTCCTTCATGTATCCACAGTGACGTTCCTTCATGTATCCACAGTGACGTTCCTTCATGTAGCCACAGTGACGTTCCTTCATGTATCCACAGTGACGTTCCTACTGACCTGTGAGACCATGCGTACACACAGAGACAGACAGACGCACAATACTCTTACATTCCTCGTGTGCCAGAACTGACGTTTTATAAATGATAAGTTTACACGTTTTATAAGTAGAACAGAAACCAAAGTGAAGGACTCCCCAAGGCATATTAGATGACATGACCCGTACTTCTCCTCAGTCATCTTGACTTTTGCAGCTCAATAACTCAACGATTTAGCATCAGAGAATTATAGTTTTAACCATCGAACTTTGAATGATCACGTTAGGGAGACGGTAGATGGACGACAGAGTGCCAAGCACGGCAGCTAAAGTGACTCGTTTTAAAGCATTATCTAGGTGAAGTAGAAGGAGTGGGAGGAGAGGAGGATCAGTGATGTCATTAAGGCCATAGAGAGAGTGGGTACTTAGAAGGGACAAATGACCTCTGACCTATAACCCTGATATACACACAAACTTCTTATAACACTTATTGCCATTAGGATTCATTAGAGATTTTTAATTATATTAGTGCTCTGACTTAGTCACAGGTCACTCAGGAATTAGTCACAATTCCTGAGTGTCTGCCCAAGCCAGCAATCACACACACCTCTAGGTCCACGTGTATGTGTGTGTGCGTCCGTGTGTGTGTTTGTGAATGTCCTCAGTTTTATAGTGAATAGCAATAGGAGTCTTTCAAATGGAAATGTTTTTGTCCCTCTTCTTTCCTCTCCTTCCCCATCCTGCTTTCTGTAATTTGTCTGAGACCAAACCCTGAAATAAAACCTGTGGTAAGATTCCAATAGTTTCTGTTTCTCTCTCTCTTTACTAGTGGAAAAGCAGTGTTCTTTGTGGAATCCACTCGCCCACGTATTCTTTCAGGACACTTGATTCCAATTAGATGTTTTCTGGCCTGCCTGGGCCTCCTGCTTCCATGTCTGTCTGTCTGTCTGTCTGTCTGTCTGTCTGTCTGTCTGTCTGTCTGTCTGTCTGTCTGTCTGTCTGTCTGTCTGTCTGTCTGTCTGTCTGTCTGTCTGTCTGTCTGTCTGTCTGTCTGTCTGTCTGTCTGTCTGTCTGTCTGTCTGTCTGTCTGTCTGTCTGTCTGTCTGTCTGTCTGTCTGTCTGTCTGTCTGTCTGTCTGTCTGTCTGTCTGTCTGTCTGTCTGTCTGTCTGTCTGTCTGTCTGTCTGTCTGTCTGTCTGTCTGTCTGTCTGTCTGTCTGTCTGTCTGTCTGTCTGTCTGTCTGTCTGTCTGTCTGTCTGTCTGTCTGTCTGTCTGTCTGTCTGTCTGTCTGTCTGTCTGTCTGTCTGTCTGTCTGTCTGTCTGTCTGTCTGTCTGTCTGTCTGTCTGTCTGTCTGTCTGTCTGTCTGTCTGTCTGTCTGTCTGTCTGTCTGTCTGTCTGTCTGTCTGTCTGTCTGTCTGTCTGTCTGTCTGTCTGTCTGTCTGTCTGTCTGTCTGTCTGTCTGTCTGTCTGTCTGTCTGTCTGTCTGTCTGTCTGTCTGTCTGTCTGTCTGTCTGTCTGTCTGTCTGTCTGTCTGTCTGTCTGTCTGTCTGTCTGTCTGTCTGTCTGTCTGTCTGTCTGTCTGTCTGTCTGTCTGTCTGTCTGTCTGTCTGTCTGTCTGTCTGTCTGTCTGTCTGTCTGTCTGTCTGTCTGTCTGTCTGTCTGTCTGTCTGTCTGTCTGTCTGTCTGTCTGTCTGTCTGTCTGTCTGTCTGTCTGTCTGTCTGTCTGTCTGTCTGTCTGTCTGTCTGTCTGTCTGTCTGTCTGTCTGTCTGTCTGTCTGTCTGTCTGTCTGTCTGTCTGTCTGTCTGTCTGTCTGTCTGTCTGTCTGTCTGTCTGTCTGTCTGTCTGTCTGTCTGTCTGTCTGTCTGTCTGTCTGTCTGTCTGTCTGTCTGTCTGTCTGTCTGTCTGTCTGTCTGTCTGTCTGTCTGTCTGTCTGTCTGTCTGTCTGTCTGTCTGTCTGTCTGTCTGTCTGTCTGTCTGTCTGTCTGTCTGTCTGTCTGTCTGTCTGTCTGTCTGTCTGTCTGTCTGTCTGTCTGTCTGTCTGTCTGTCTGTCTGTCTGTCTGTCTGTCTGTCTGTCTGTCTGTCTGTCTGTCTGTCTGTCTGTCTGTCTGTCTGTCTGTCTGTCTGTCTGTCTGTCTGTCTGTCTGTCTGTCTGTCTGTCTGTCTGTCTGCCTCTCTCTTTCACTCTCTCTCTCTCTGTGTCGCTGTCTCTCTGTGTCGCTGTCTCTCTTTCTCACACTCTGAGTCTCTCTCTGTCTCTCTCTGTGTCTTTCTCTGTGTGTCTCTCTGTCTCTCTGTCTCTCCCTCTCTCTCTCTCTCTCTCTCTCTCTCCCTCTCTCTCTCTCTCTCAATTAAATTCAAAGGGCTTTATTGGCATGGGAAACATTTGTTTACATCGCTCTCGCTCTCTCAAAACTTGATCACCATCCAACAAATCCAAAGCTAAGCTTTCACACTTTCACACACAACCATTTATCACCATTAAACCACTCCATACAACACCATTAACAACCATTATCACCATTAAACCACTCCATACAACACCATTACAAACCATTTATCACCATTAAACCACTCCATACAACACCATTACCAACCAATTATCACTATTAAACCACTCCATACAACACCATTACCAACCAATTATCACCATTAAACCACTCCATACAACACCATTACCAACCAATTATCACCATTAAACCACTCCATACAACACCATTACCAACCATTTATCACCATTAAACCACTCCATACAACACCATTACCAACCATTTATCACCATTAAACCACTCCATACAACACCATTACCAACCAATTATCACCATTAAACCACTCCATACAACACCATTACCAACCATTTATCACCATTAAACCACTCCATACAACACCATTAACAACCAATTATCACCATTAAACCACTCCATACAACACCATTACCAACCATTTATCACCAATAAACCACTCCATACAACACCATTACCAACCAATTATCACCATTAAACCACTCCATACAACACCATTACCAACCAATTATCACCATTAAACCACTCCATACAACACCATTACCAACCATTTATCACCATTAAACCACTCCATACAACACCATTACCAACCAATTATCGCCATTAAACCACTCCATACAACACCATTACCAACCATTTATCACCATTAAACCACTCCATACAACACCATTACCAACCATTTATCACCATTAAACCACTCCATACAACACCATTACCAACCAATTATCACCATTAAACCACTCCATACAACACCATTACCAACCATTTATCACCATTACACCACTCCATACAACACCATTAACAACCAATTATCACCATTAAACCACTCCATACAACACCATTACCAACCATTTATCACCATTAAACCACTCCATACAACACCATTACCAACCAATTATCACCATTAAACCACTCCATACAACACCATTACCAACCAATTATCACCATTAAACCACTCCATACAACACCATTACCAACCATTTATCACCATTAAACCACTCCATACAACACCATTAACAACCATTTATCACCATTAAACCACTCCATACAACACCATTACCAACCAATTATCACCATTAAACCACTCCATACAACACCATTACCAACCAATTATCACCATTAAACCACTCCATACAACACCATTACCAACCATTTATCACCATTAAACCACTCCATACAACACCATTAACAACCATAAATCAGATCACTGTGAAGTACAGTTACCCGCTACCTCTGATCGCCACAGCGGTTGAGTTAATGCACGGGGCGCGCTTCTTCACCAAACTAGATCTCAGAAGCACGTACAACCTGGTGCGTATCCGGGAGGGGACAAGTGGAAGACGGCGTTCAGTACAACCTCAGGGCATTATGAGTACCTCGTCATGTCGTACGGGTTGATGAATGCTCCATCAGTCTTCCAAGCCTTTGTTGACGAGATTTTCAGGGACTTGCATGGGCAGGGTGTAGTGGTGTATATTGATGACATTCTGATATACTCCGCTACACACGCCGAGCATGTGTCCCTGGTACGCAGGGTTAGGGTTAGGGTTAGGGTTAGGGTTAGGTCTTCTTCTTCTTCACCAGTCTTCTTGCCATCGCCGATCCACCGTTCATTTTCCATTTGTTTTGTCTTGTTTTCCCACACACCTGGTTCACATTTCCCTCTTTTCTTGTATTTAACTCTCTGTTCCACCCATGTCTGCGTGTGAAATTGTTTGTTGTAAGTTCTTGTGCACATTGTGACTGCTGCGCGACGGGTTTTGTATCCATATTTTGTTATTCTGGATGCCGTTGGTTTTGATAATTAAACTGCTCTGGTTATTACCCAAGTTCTGCTCTCCTACATCTGACTACCCTGCCACCAGTTATGCACCCCTTACACTAATTCACATTACCAGAGACTAACACTGATTACACATTTACCAGAGACTAACACTGATTACACATTACCGAGACTAACACTGATTGCACATTTCCGGGAAAAACACTGATTGCACATTACCAGAGACTAACACTGATTGCACATTACCAGAGACTAACACTGATTGCACATTACCAGAGACTAACACTGATTGCACATTACCGGAGACTAATTCTAATTACACATCACCAGAGACTAATCATTATAATTAAAACATTCCTTGAAGTACTGTTGTTTCTGGTCATGTTTTGTTTGTATTTGATGAAGAAATCCTCTGGTAGTTGGGCACATACTGTATTAGAGTAAAACAAAAAATAGGAGGTAAGCACAATGGTCAGGTCACTCTGAGGTAGAAACGTCAGTCACCTACAAATAAATATCAGACTTTTTTCTTGTGAGGGTTCCAACTCCTATTCCAACTCCTAATCCAACTCCTATTCCAACTCCTATTCCAACTCCTATTCCAACTCCTATTCCAACTCCTAATCCAACTCCTATTCCAATTCCTATTCCAACTCCTATTCCAATTCCTATTCCAACTCCTAATCCAACTCCTATTCCAACTCCTATTCCAATTCCTATTCCAACTCCTATTCCAACTCCTATTTTATCTGCAATTGGTCCTTTCGGGAAGTTGTCCTTCTTAAGCCAATCTCATGATTTTTTGTCTTTGGGTTTCTGTACAGCACTTTGAGATATCAGCTGATGTAAGAAGGGCTTTATAAATACAGTGCCTTGCGAAAGTATTCGGCCCCCTTGAACTTTGCGACCTTTTGCCACATTTCAGGCTTCAAACATAAAGATATGAAACTGTATTTTTTTGTGAAGAATCAACAACAAGTGGGATACAATCATGAAGTGGAACGACATTTATTGGATATTTCAAACTTTTTTAACAAATCAAAAACTGAAAAATTGGGCGTGCAAAATTATTCAGCCCCTTTACTTTCAGTGCAGCAAACTCTCCCCAGAAGTTCAGTGAGGATCTCTGAATGATCCAATGTTGACCTAAATGACTAATGATGATAAATACAATCCACCTGTGTGTAATCAAGTCTCCGTATAAATGCACCTGCACTGTGATAGTCTCAGAGGTCCGTTAAAAGCGCAGAGAGCATGATGAAGAACAAGGAACACACCAGGCAGGTCCGAGATACTGTTGTGAAGAAGTTTAAAGCCGGATTTGGATACAAAAAGATTTCCCAAGCTTTAAACATCCCAAGGAGCACCGTGCAAGCGATAATATTGAAATGGAAGGACTATCAGACCACTGCAAATCTACCAAGACCTGGCCGACCCTCTAAACTTTCAGCTCATACAAGGAGAAGACTGATCAGAGATGCAGCCAAGAGGCCCATGATCACTCTGGATGAACTGCAGAGATCTACAGCTGAGGTGGGAGACTCTGTCCATAGGACAACAATCAGTCGTATATTGCTCAAATCTGGCCTTTATGGAAGAGTGGCAAGAAGAAAGCCATTTCTTAAAGATATCCATAAAAAGTGCTGTTTAAAGTTTGCCACAAGCCACCTGGGAGACACACCAAACATGTGGAAGAAGGTGCTCTGGTCAGATGAAACCAAAATTGAACTTTTGGGCAACAATGCAAAACGTTATGTTTGGCGTAAAAGCAACACAGCTGAACACACCATCCCCACTGTCAAACATGGTGGTGGCAGCATCATGGTTTGGGCCTGCTTTTCTTCAGCAGGGACAGGGAAGATGGTTAAAATTGATGGGAAGATGGATGGAGCCAAATACAGGACCATTCTGGAAGAAAACCTGACGGAGTCTGCAAAAGACCTGAGACTGGGACGGAGATTTGTCTTCCAACAAGACAATGATCCAAAACATAAAGCAAAATCTACAATGGAATGGTTCAAAAATAAACATATCCAGGTGTTAGAATGGCCAAGTCAAAGTCCAGACCTGAATCCAATCGAGAATCTGTGGAAAGAACTGAAAACTGCTGTTCACAAATGCTCTCCATCCAACCTCACTGAGCTCGAGCTGTTTTGCAAGGAGGAATGGGAAAAAATGTCAGTCTCTCGATGTGCAAAACTGATAGAGACATACCCCAAGCGACTTACAGCTGTAATCGCAGCAAAAGGTGGCGCTACAAAGTATTAACTTAAGGGGGCTGAATCATTTTGCACGCCCAATTTTTCAGTTTTTGATTTGTTAAAAAAGTTTGAAATATCCAATAAATGTCGTTCCACTTCATGATTGTGTCCCACTTGTTGTTGATTCTTCACAAAAAAATACAGTTTTATATCTTTATGTTTGAAGCCTGAAATGTGGCAAAAGGTCGCAAAGTTCAAGGGAGCCGAATACTTTCGCAAGGCACTGTACATTTGATTTGATTTGAGTACCACTCCTATCCTTTGTTTGCTGAAGTGTGTCAAACAGAAGTGTGCCAAGCTTCATACCCTGTAACCTGTTGCGACCCTAGGGGCAGTATTTTCATCTTTGGAATAAAATGTTCCCGTTTTAAACGGGATATTTTGTCAGGACAAGATGCTAGAATATGCATGTAATTGACAGCTTTGGATAGAAAACACTCTAACCTTTCCAAAACTGTAAAAATATTGTCTGTGAGTATCACAGAACTGATGTTGCAGGTGAAAGCCTGAGAAAAATCCAATCCGGAAGTGCCCCATATTTTGAAAGCGCTGCGTTCCAATGAGTCCCTATTCAGCTGTGAATGCCCTATCAACCAGCTTATGCTTTCTACGTATTCCCCAAGGTGTCTACAGCATTGTGACATAGTTTTAAGCATTTATGTTGAAGAATAGCCGTAGGCGGCTACATTGCGTAAGTGGTCACCTGATGGCTCCCAGGGTGACTCTCGCGTAAAATACAGAGGTAGCCATTACTTCAATCGGTCCTACTGAAAAACGAATTGTCCCGACGGATATATTATCGAAAAGATATTTGAAAAACACCTTGAGGATTGATTATAAACAACGTTTGCCATGTTTCTGTCGATATTATGGAGCTAATTTGGAATATTTTTCGCCGTTTTCGTGACTGCAATTTCCGGGCGATTTCTCAGCCAAATGTGAAGAACAAACGGAGCTATTTCGCCTGCAAAAATAATATTTTGGGAAAAAATGAACTTTGGCTATCTACCTGGGCGTCTCGTGAGTGAAAACATCCGAAGTTCATCAAAGGTAAACGATTTAATTTGATTGCTTTTCTGATTTGTGACAAGGTTGCCTGCTGCTAGCAAGGCATAATGCTATGCTAGGCTATCGATAAACTTACACAAATTCTTGTCTAGCCTTGGCTGTAAAGCATATTTTGAAAATCTGAGATGACAGGGTGATTAACAAAAGGCTAAGCTGTGTCTCAATATATTTCATTTGTGATTTTCATGAATAGGAATATTTTCTAGGGATATTTATGTCCGTTGCGTTATGCTAATTAGTGTCAGGCGATGATTACGCTCCCGCATGCGGGTTTGGAAGTCAGTAGAGGTTTAAGACTCAAGGTTGTAATCGCTGCCAAAGGTGCTTCAACAAAGTACCGAGTATAAATAGTTTTTTTAATGTGATATTTCAGTTTTGTGTTTTTAATGTTTTTAATTTCCTCATCTTTCAAATGCAAGAGAAAAGCCATAATATAATACTGCAAATTAGATTTTGCCCACTAGACGGCAGCAGTGTGTGTGCAAAGTTTCAGATTGATCATTCAGAGGTGAGTATATCGAGCCAGTTGCCGTGATAAAAGTGTTTTGTTGTTGTTCACTCTCCTCAAACACCAGCAGGGAATTTTTTCACTGTAATAGCTACTGTACATTGGATAGTGAAGTTAGATTAACAAGAATTTAAACTTTCTGCCATATATAAGACATGTCCATGTACTGGAAAGTTTTCTGCTACTTACAACATCATGCTTATCACATTAGCGCACGTTAGTTCAACCATCCCGAAGAGGTTAAAACGTCTTAGGGAGATTTGACATCTGGATGAAAAGCGGGCCCAAAGTAAACTGCTTGCTACTCAGGCCCAGAAGCTAGGACATGCATATTGGTGAATTTGGATAGAAAACACTCGAAAGTTTCTAAAACTGTTCAAATAATGTCTTTGAGTATAACGGAACTGAAATGGCAGGCGAAACCCCGAGGACAAACCATCCCCCCCAAAAAATGGTTTCATCCGACCACTGATTTCAATGGCTGGCACTTTTATAATAGGGCGAAATCGTCCCAGATTGCAGTTCCTAGGGCTTCCACTAGATGTCAGTCTTTAGAAAGAGTTTCAGACTAGTTTTTGGAAAAATGAGCCAGAAATTGTAGTTTTTCTAGGTGGCTCCCATTTTGGCTGTAGAGTTTCCAAGCGTGTGAATGAGAGCGCGTTCTTTGGTATTTTTCTCTGGTAAAGACAATAACGAGTCTCCGTCTTAAATTTGATCGTTTATTTGCGTATTAGGGTACCTAAGGTTTGATTATAAACGTTGTTTGACTTGTTTGGATAAGTTTATTGGTAACGTTTGGGATTCATTTTGTATGCATTTTGAAGGAGGGACACCGGTGGATTATTGAATGAAGCTCGCCAGCTAAACCAAGTTTTTATGGATATAAAGAAGGACTTTATCGAACATAAGGACCATTTGTAATGTAACTGGGACCTTTTGGAGTGCCAACAGAAGAAGATCTTCAAAGGTAAAGCACATATTATATCGCTATTTCTGACTTTCGTGTCGCAACTCCCAGGTTGAAAATGATTTTGTTATGCATTTGTGTGCTGGGATAATACTCAGATAATCGCATGGTTTGATTTCGCCGTAAAGCCTTTTTGAAATCTGACATGGGGGCTGATTAACAACAGGTCAAGCTTTATTTTGATGTACTTGTGATTTCATGAAAGTTTAATATTTATAGTAATTTAATTTAAATTTGGCGCTCTGCAATTTCACCGGACACCGGTAGAGTCCCACTGATCCGCCAGAAGTTTTAAGGGCTTGTAAGTGAGCATTTTAAAGATCCCAGCCACCCTAGTCATAGACTGTTCTCTCTGCTACCGCACGGCAAGCGGTGACGAAGCACCAAGTCTAGGTCCAAGAGGTTTCTTAACAGCTTCTACCCCCAAGCCATAAGACTCCTGAACAGGAGTCTACCCTGACCCCTCTTTTACGATGCTGCTACACTCTGTTTATTAACTATGTATAGTCATTTTAACTATACCTATATGTACATATTACCTCAATTACCTCGACTAACCTGTGCCCTC